>NW_008632273.1:0-2933 GCF_000691845.1 Merops nubicus
CCCTGCTGGGCTGTGCTCCCCTTCCCGCCCCGCTGCCAGGCCTCGGCCCCCGCCGTGCCCGTCGCTTCCCTCACGCTGCCGGGTTACACTTTCCAAGCTGAAAGTGATTTTATGTCTTCAAGCCATTGTCCCGGACTGGCAGGTCTTTGTCCCGGGGCCTCAGGGCACCTCAGGCCGTGCTGCGTCCCGGGAAAGCCTGGGCCTGGTTGTGGTGCTTTGAGGAGCAGCCATTGCTTGCTGAGGGACTGCTGGGACTTCATGGCAGATGACAGACCTAAACCAGCCTCCCTCTGCTTCTCTCCTCTCTGTCCTGGTGTCCTACTTTCCCCAGTTTGACCCTGTGGCAGCAGGAGCAGTGTCCATCCTCAGGGACAGGGTGCCCAGGGCAGCCCCACTACTGCAGGGCCACAGCCATTTTCCCCATTAAATGACTTAAATCTTGTGTGATTTTTCTTTCTTTGTTTCTTTCCAAGCATCCAGCCTGGACTATGGGTGTATTTTTTAAGGAAAAAGATGGAATTGTGGCTGCTCTGTTTAATTAAGAGCTGGAGGACACTTGGCACAGACACCTCTGGAGAAAGCAGGAGAGCCTTTACACCCTGCTCATATCACTTGGCGTCAGCTCCAAGGTTCAAACACTCAGCTGAGAAGTTTTACATTAAACTTTCTCACCAACAGCCTCGCCCAGCTCAATCTCACCATCCTGGCTTGGCCCTGGAGTTATTAAAGACACAGAGAAGCAATCGCCTCCCCACTGAGACCCAGGAGTTAAGTGGTTCCAGGGTCATCCATCTGCTCACAAATGAGAGTGTTTCATGGGCTGGTTGCTTTTATTTCTCCTTGTCCTTTTTGTCTGGGCAAAGTGCCTCTGTGGAGGCAAAACAGCCTTGGTACAAAGGCAGGACACGGCTCAAAGCCAGTCCCCTGGAGATGAAGATCACAACCTCCACCTTAGAGACACAGCGTTGGGGATGGGGACAAGGGGAGGCTCTCTGCTCAAGAGCAGCTTGACACATCACCCAGGAGCACAAATTTGGACAGCATTTGACGGCCAGCTCTGGGTTTTGCTTGGAGATTTAAGGAGCCACGCTGGAGGCAAAGACAGAAAACCCACACTAAGAGGTGCTTTGGTCCCAGTGGGGCTGCTTTGGATCCCTGTCCCTCTCTCCACCCCACCAGACCCACTCTCACCCTCCGGCTTGCTCCGATGGGAAGCCCAGCCATTCATCTAGAGCTGGGAGAAGATGGGGGATCGATTTCACAAGCTGGTGGACACACTGAGGACGTCACAGTTACATGTGGGCACATTTTATTCTCCGGATGCACTTGCGCATTGTTTCTGCTCAACAGCCAAAGCTTTATCGAGTCAAAACCGTCCCCTTCTCCCCCCTGCCCCAGCACACTTCAGGATTTTTATGTACCCCCTCTCCCCCACACCTCAACCACTCTTCTGCTTCCACTTTGAGTATGAGCTCTGCTTGGAGTCTGTTTTCTGAGAAGAAGCCAACTGACAATTCATTCAAAATTTTTTTTTTCTCCCAAGAACCATATAAATTACATGCAAAACATTGTACATAGAGATTAATATCAAAATGCAATACAGATCAGGTGCACTTTAAGCTGGACTCTAGGATATGGCAAACACACCAGGGTACATATTGCTTTGAAACCACCATTTGTTTTTGTTTTGTTTTGTTTTTTTTAAATGTCATGCATACCACATAATATTCAGTCTTTTGTTTCATATTTTTTTTCTGTTTTTATACAAAAATACCAGTGCTTATTATACTTAGTTACTGGAAAAGAAAAAAACTCAGATCTGCGTGCCCTCTTCAAAAGAACATTTTGTTGTGAGAGCATGGGATAAATATATATACACACATAAATGGCAATTTAATACTGTATATATATATATTTATTTAAGGGGAGGAAATAAACTAAAGGCAGTTTTAGCCATGGGCTTTGGTGAATGAAAAATTACAATTTTTCTTGAGCAGGAGGATGGCAGAGGCAGGACAGCCAGAGATCAGCCAGGCTCAGGGGACAGCCGTGGCAGAGAGATGCTGGAGAGGAACAGCCAGAAACAAGACGCTGGGTGTTGCCTCATGGTTTGGGGCAGGACGAGGTGAGTGGTGCCCCCACGTCCCCCAGCCCCACTGGGGAGAGCTGGGGTTGCAGGAGGACGTTTTACACGTTGGATGCTCCAGGGGTTGATAAACTCGTAGGAGCTGGCCCAAGGGAGAAGTGATGGCAGGCAGTACATGTGTCCTTCCCCCCCGAGAGGTCCAAAAGCTGGCAGGGACTCTTCTTGGAGGTGCTTGGTCCCTGCAGTCACGGAGTTGGCAAGGACATCTTGGAGATGCCCTCCCTGGAACTGGGATGGGGCTTTTCCACTCACCCCAAGGTCGTGTCACGCCCAGAAGCGTTTCTAAAGGGGCTGAGCACTACAGGACATCTACTCCTCAGCTGGGGAAAGCCAAAGGCTGCCCATGCTAAAATTTGGTTTAGTTTTTTTCCTTCTTGAGATTGTTTCAAAAGTTCCCCTCGAAGCTTATTGCACAAAAACCTTTTGAAAATAAAAGTTAAGTAGAACCCCTGTGCGAATCAAAGGAAACCTTATCACATAATGCAAAAAAAAAATGCCTCAAAATGCCTCTTCAGCAATGCACACACAGGACGTGGTGTAAATGTCTTTGGTACCAATCCGCCCATTTATTTAACAGAAAAAAAACCACCACCAGAGACCCTACTGTTATTAAGAACTGGATGCAAAATTATGTTCAGAGTGTTTTAATAACAAAGCATTCCAAGGCAAGTTAACACGTATCACAGGGTATGACTTTGATTCCTGTCTGGCATGGCACTCTTCCCCCGTGCACACACTCGTGGCAGTTCAAACGAAGCACAAAAAAAAAAAAAAAATCAAAAATTTT
>NW_008632274.1:0-1486 GCF_000691845.1 Merops nubicus
GACCCCAGGATTCGAGGGGCAGCTTCCTCAGTGCAAAGTACAGGGAGATGAATCCTGCCCTTCACCTGCTGGCCACACCAGTGCTGATCCAGCCAGGATGCTGGTGGCCTTCTTGGCCACCTGGGCACACTCTGGCTCATCTACAGCCCCAGGTCTTTTCCCATGGGCACTTTCCAGCCACTCTGCCCCAGCCTGGAGCTGCAGGGGGCTGTTGTGACCCAAGAGCAGGACCCGGCCCTTGGCCGGGTCGAACCTCATCTCATTGGCTTTGGCTTGGATCCAGCCTGGCCAGATCTCTCTGTAGAGTCTCCTAATCCTCCAGCAGATCAGCACTCCCACACCACTTGGTGTCATTTGCAATCTTACCGAGGGTGCCTCAATCCCCTTGTCCTGATCACTGATAAAGACACTACAGAGGCCCCTCAGCAAGCCCTGGGGACACCCCTTGGACACCACAGCACTGAGCTGGGGACACCACATGTGCCCGACCACCAGCTGGATTTGACTGGTGCCAGGGGTACCTGTCTGGTACCTGGAGGAGAACCTGTTGTAGCTCCCTGTGGGGCTCTGAGGCTTTCCCTGGCCTTGCTGGCTCCAAAACAGAGCTGTGTGGAAGTGAAGATGTTCCCCCCACCCCACCCCACTCCACCCCGTGCCAGCCTTCCCACCAGCACATCACAGGAGCATCAGCCCCCCAACCTACCCTCCTGCAGACACCTCCTGGCCGGGCAGAGGGGTGGGCTCAGACCCTGTGACACTGAGCATCACCAGGCTGGAAGAACATTTGCAGCTGTGGGTGGAGACAGTGGCAGATTAGGACAGCCCACGAAGAGCTGGAGCTGCAGATGGTCCCCAACCTGCCCAGCTCCACCGAGGTGCTGTGCCTGGGTGCAGGGGGTGCTCTGCCCCGGCCCCCTCCCCTCGCTTTGGTTCTTTCCCTGCCCATGACCATGTTCTGCCAGGCAGTGGCTCCACCGAGCCCGTGCAGAAGGAACAACCTCCTTCCACTCCTCCTTCCACTCCTCCTTCCACTCCTCCTTCCACTCCTCCTTCCACTCCTCCTCCCACTTCTCCTTGGCACCTGCAGCAGAGAAAACTCTCCGACAGCAGCAGCGGTGCAGCACCAACCCTGATCCCTCCCATTTTCCTTCCATTTTTGGGTGGGAAATCCTGGTTCAGGTGCTCCCTGGCTGTTTTCCTCCTTTCCTTGAGGGCTTAGGACAGGTCCCAGCTCGACTTTTACTGTCCCCGGCTCCGCTGGCCCCCAGCACCCCGTGGGCTTTGGATCATCTCCTTCAGTGGCCGGTCTGGAGGCAGCGACGTGGCGCTTCCTCCTCCCTCCTGCTCCTCCTCACTCCACAGCACAGGCCAGGGGGCAGAACCACGGCGTGACACAACCCACACAGGGTGGCTGGGAAGAGACCTTGAAGATCATCGAGTGCAGCATTGACTGGAGCCTCTAGGAACCCCAGCATGGTGGGGTTGG
>NW_008632274.1:1796-3033 GCF_000691845.1 Merops nubicus
CCTCTGAGGCTTCTCTTCTCCAGCTCAGCAGCCCCAGGGCTCTCAGCCTGGCCTGGCACAGAGATGCTCCAGCCCCTCAGCATCTCCACAGCCTCTGCTGGACTCTCTCCAGTAGCTCCTTGTCTCTCCTGAGCTGGGGAGCCCAGCACTGGACCCAGTACTGCAGAGGTGGCCTCCCTAGGGCAGAGTAGAGGGGAGGAGAACCTCCTTTGGCCTGCTGCCCACACTCTTCCTCACACACCTCGAGGCCATGGTTTGCCCCTGAGGCCACACTGCTCGGTGGGCTCTCAGGGGGCATTTCCCCCAGCTGCAGAACCCTCCATGGGCATCACTGCCGGGGACGTGCCGCGGGTGGCTCCGTGCTGGGGGCAGAGCTGGCCCTGCCCGGGGCACGGGCACAGGGACAGGGTCCTGTGGAGCCCTCACTGCTGCTGCTGCTGCTGCCAGGAAACTTCTGACCCAGAGGTCGGGTCGTTCATAGAAACCATGATGCAGAGAAATCAGACCCTGGAGCAGCCCTGTCGCTTCTTCCCACGGCGCGGGTGCCGTGCCCGCTCTCCTGGGCGAGGGGGCCACCCCTCCCTGGCCCGTGGGATTTGGGGGTGAGCGTGGACATGGTCCCACCCCCAGGCTGGTGGAGGTCCCTGCTGCTCGTGGAGCTCTCCACCGGTGGAGAAAACTGTTGAAGAAATCTTGGATCTCCTCCGAGGAAGCGCTCCGGGAAGGCGGATTTCCCGCCCGCCTAACGCCACTTTGGGGGTGTCCCCTGTCCCTGGCTGCGGGCCTGGCTGGGGACAGGGGAGCTGTGTCCCTGCTCTGGGGCCACCAGATGCCAAGCAGGAGGCTGGCTGGAGCCACAGCGATCGCCTCCACTTTCCAGGAGTAATAAAAACACCTCGAAAAATGCTCTTTCCTTGCCAGGGGTGCGCAGAGCCTGGGAGCTGAGTGCTTCTGCTGCAGTTTGGGACCCACCACGGCTGGCCTCATGTCCCTCACGTTCACACGGGGGGGTGCCCCACGTCCCTGAGCGTGTCCCCGTGTCCCTCTGTGTGCCAGCCGGCGGGATGCAGCGTTTCCCAGGCTCAGAAGTGCTGGAAGCAGTTTGCCAGCCGGGACAATCTGGGTGCCGCTGGGTCAGAGTTCACCCAAAAGTCCCCCAGCTCCAAAAGGAGAACTGAGAATCTGAAGTGGTGACAGTTTTGCAGTCAAAAACAGGAAGGAGCCGGGGGGGGGCTGG
>NW_008632274.1:3099-3430 GCF_000691845.1 Merops nubicus
GTGAAGAGTGTGTGGGGCTACTGGTGGGATGCTGGGTGGGTCTCAGGGCTGGCCACAGGGGCAGGGCAATTTGTGGCCCTGCTGATGCCATTTGACATGTATTTAGGTGGTGGAGCTCCCCCAAACGTCCCTTTTGGGGTGACACAAGGAGCTCATCCCCAAGGGCTGGCCCCTGGGGACAGCAGGACCAACCTGGGGACATCCTCCTACCCGTGGCAAGCTGCTGGCTGCAGAAAGGAGACTGCAGTGGAAACCCAGACACGTTGCAGAGGGGATTCACCCGGGGGTGGGGGGGACACACACACATGGGGGGGTCGTTGCTGTGGGTCCC
>NW_008632275.1:0-722 GCF_000691845.1 Merops nubicus
CCGTGCTGCTGGCAAAACCCCAAAACTCACACTGGAGATGTGATAATGCAGGTCTGGAGGAGCCCCGCTCTCCTCTCCAGAGCTGTTCTGCATTTTGCAAGAAAACAGGAAAGGCAGACCTGTTTTTTTCCTCCACTGCTGGCTCCTGGGAGTGACTGGAGACAAACCAGTGAGCCCCTGAACGCCTCAGTTTCCCCACAGGGAGGAACAACCCTGCTGTGTCACCTGCCCTGTCCTACCAGCCCCACTAGAACGGTGTGTGGTGTCCAGCCCTCGTTCTGCAGCCCGTGCCAGGCAGATGAGCCCTGAGCTCAGCCTGTGGGCCAAGCCCCAGGCCCCATCCCCATCATGCACGTAGCCGTGTGCCTCACATGGCACGAGTCAGGGGCTCACACGAGTCAATACGGGGGGCACGCAGCAGGCACGGGCACCAATGGCACCCCCAAACACCACACAAAGCACCAGCCCCTCCTGCACGCAGCCTGGGAGCAGCACGCGAGCAGCAGGGAGGTCAGCACCCAACAGGAGAGCTGGGGATGGATCTCAACAGCCTCCCGCTGTCCCCAGTTTTGGATTTACACACGGATGGGGGGAAAAAACATTAAAAAGAAAGAAAGAAATAGGGTGAGGAAAGCATCCAGAGCCCCCAGCACGGTGAGACGTGGCCACGGGCGGCCTCGGGAGGGCTGTGCTGCAGAAGGGTCCCCGGGAGAGGCGTGTGG
>NW_008632275.1:1025-3322 GCF_000691845.1 Merops nubicus
ACACACCCCAGCCAGCAGCCCCCACCAGCAGCGCCGGGCTGCAGCCACACGTGGGCTCTGCCCTGTGGGGTGGCCCTGGGGTGTGGGTCCGTCCCTGCCACCTGGGGAAGGCCACGAGGGCTGGACAGAGAGTCAGGCCCCAGGAATATGAGGGGTTTGCCCAGTTCTGGTGGCTCCCCAGCTAACCGTACCAAGCACCAGCAACAAGAAGCCTCCAGAACCCACAAAGACCTGGACACTACTCCTGTGATGGTACCTGAGCTCTGCCCAGGGCTAGGATGGTCCTGCCAGGGCCATCAGCTGCCTGCAGTGGAACGTGATCCCCAAAATGTGGGGGGAGAGCGTGGGTCACGCTGTGTACAGTGCTGGGTGTGCTCACCCCACCCCGGGTGCTGTCCCAGCCTGTGGGATAGCTCCATGGAGAAAGGGGAGGATTAACTGGCCCTGCCCAGCCCCGGGTGGTCTCCTGGGGCAGGCTGGGAGGCCAGGAGTAGGTGTCTTCTGTCATTCTGACACCGTGTGGATCCTTCACAACTGCTCCAGCTCTGTCCCTGTCTTCAGGGTGAGTCCTGGCAGTTCTTTGGTCCTTCAGGCTCCACCTCTATCACACTGTCCCTCAAGCAAGTCCTAGGAGCTTAAGCTACAGGCCAAAGAGTGTTTTCTTAACAGCATTTCATGTCTGTTTTGTTGTGATTCAGACAAGAACCTGGGTCCTCACTGAGCAGAGAAAATGGGGAAAGAAAAGCCTTTCTGAAGGAGAAACAAGTGCATGGGGGGTTGTGAGATGGGGTAGCACTCTTCTGCCTTCACAGCCCCAACATGCAGCCACCAACCGTTGTCCCAAAAGGGGACAGGTGCCTCTGTCATGCGCCAGGCTGGGACCCCTGGGAGGAGGCAGAAGGCAGAGGTGGGCTGAGGGTTATCTAGGAGGCTTCTCCTCCTCAGGGAAGACTTCCTCATCATCCTACAGCTCTCATCAGGGCTTTGTGCTGTTCTGCATCCATTATCAGCCTTTTCTCTTGTGTTCTTTTTCCCTGGTAGAATGCATTCCAGGAACATTGGACATGTCGAAATATTGTGCACTCCTGACTCCAAAGACCTTTGCCAGAGCATCCGAGCACCCTGAGCCCAGGCAGACAGAAGCATCACATATTTATCATTAAAATATTTTAGTTTTGGATTCTGGATTCAATGTATTTAGTTTTTAAAAGCACCTTGTGTTGTTCTGAGTTTTGCCCATTTTCTTCCCTGCCAGCACTCAAACGTGGGTGTTGTCAACTGCTGTTTCCCCAAGCTGCATTTCTTATTAAGTGTCCAAGTTTATTTTCCTTGACCCCAGTTTTGCTGCAGCATTGCTTGTGCCTAAGAGTGCTCAGAGGGACTGAGGTAAAAGCCACAGAAGACAGGCAGTGCCCTCCCCAGGCTTCCTCCAGCAGTTTTCAGCCATGGAAGATCAACCTCTGCACTGCCAGTGAGGTCCTGAAGTCCTGGTGCATCTGCAGACACCTCCTTCCCGTGTGCCCCGTGTGCCCCATCGAGGCAGTGGCTGCCAGGAGGCGGGTGGAGCAGGAGAGGATTTAGGCTCAGTGGTCCCTTTTGGCCTGGGATGATGTCTGTCAGCTCTCCACAGCTCCTGGTCCAGCGATGTGGATCCCCTGGTGGGCACTGCGTAGTCACAGATGGCACGGAAGGCCCATAATGGAGACATTAATGATTAACCCCTTCAGTGTGTGCACCCCAGGGTGGGTTTTCCACTGTCTGGCGAGTTACTGAGGCTCTTGCTGGCACCTTTGCCCAGCCTGGCTAACCAGCGAGCAGCCGAGGCTGTCGTAAGCCAGCCCCCAGCCCCACACCAGGACCAGGCAAGCCGCGAGGCCACCTCAGCTGGGGCGAGGTGCCCCCCGAGCCCCCTCAGAGCCACGTTTTGCGGGGCACGGTCCCTTCGCCTCCAGCTGCTGCAGATGTTCTGCAGCTCTGTCAGACATGGCGTGTGCAGGGCGCTGGGCTGGAAGCTTGCCCGGGCTGCCATGTGTGTCATCGAGCTGCCTCCGAGAGCCGGCGGGCACGCACGGGACGTGTCGGAGCAGAGACGGGGCGAGGAGGGTGAGAGGTATGCTCGGCGTGCTCCCGTTTCCAGCCCAGGCACATGCTTTGGGGCCCTGCTGGATGCCCTGAAAATCCGAGGCAAGGCGCAGGGGCAAGAGGACTTTTTTGGCTGGGCTGTTTGACATCTCCAGGCTGCCGGGGCCGTTGGGCAGCTTGGTTTTGCTTCCCTCTTCACCAGGCACTATCTCAGG
>NW_008632275.1:3355-3930 GCF_000691845.1 Merops nubicus
GAAAATCCAGCCGACATTTTCCTCCTTCCCTGGCTTTACCACTAGATGTCACGGGCAAAGCGACGATGCTGGGCTCTCCCGGATGGGATTCTGGGGGGCTGGCAGCTCCTCCTCCCACCGCCCGGCCACGCAGCATCTTCCCAGCCTCTGCCTCGGTGGCTTTGTCTGTCTGCAGAGCCCCTGGAAAAAGCCATCGCCGGGGATTCAGGGCTCAATGGACATTGAAATGCAACAGAAAGCTTTTTTTTCCCAGCGCCCGGCTGTGTCCTCCGCAGGTCACCCCTGGGAAAGGGGCGACGCTGTCCCGCCGGGACCCGCGGCACCCACGGCAACCTGCTCCCCTCCAGCCAGCCGGACAAACGAGGCCTTTATGGCGCTTTCTTTTCTTCTGGCGCAGAAGAGCTGGGGGAGAACTCGGGGGCGTCCCCCCGCCGCGCAGCGCCACACAAAGGCTCCATGAAAGGGGCGCCGGCAAATCCTCTTAGGGGCTTCGCTGTGTGCCCATTGAAAGCCCGGCCCCATCTGCCGGGGGGATCCCCGGGAGCAGGGGGGGCAGAGGGGCTCCCCTGCCCCGC
>NW_008632275.1:4005-15964 GCF_000691845.1 Merops nubicus
GCCGGGGGGAGGGGGAGGCAGCTGTGTGGGGGGTGTGTGAGTGTCCCCCTCAGCCCCCAGGGGTGAGACAGGAGCAGCGGGGTGGGAAGGAGCCTCCCCCACTTCTCAGGGGTGGAGAGGATGAGGGCATGGTGGCTCTGGACAAGAGAGGGGTGCTGGCTCCCTGGGCACAGGGCAGCACCCCCCGGGAGTTTAGCAGTACACCCACTTCTCAGGGGTGGAGGGGACGAGGGCATGGTGGCTCTGGACAAAAGAGGGGCGCTGGCTCCCTGGGCACAGAGCAGCACCCCCCGGGAGTTTAGCAGTACCCCGACTGGTGGGGACCCGGCAGGAACTGGTGGAACTGGGAGGCTGGGGGGATTGGAGGTAATCTGGCCCCTGGTAAGTCAGCGTGGTCAGGATGGTGCTCAGTCCCATGGAAGCTGAGCCATGCTGGGGCCTTGTAGCCCTGCCACACAGCCCCCAGGGCATCGGGGACCCCCGTGGATCCCTGTGCAGGCTCGCAGGCACCACACAGCCCTCAGACACCAGCCGTGGCACACTCCATGCAGATGAGGTCAGGACGATGGGATCCTGTCTGCCACCCTGCTCTCAGAGGTCAAGACGCTTCCTGACGCTTCTTGGAAGGCAGCAGTTGTCAGGACAAGAGGAACCATGCAGGGGGCCACAGCAGACAGTGGGCAGCAGCTTCCAGAGCCTGGAGCCAGGCACCCAAGCAGGAGAAGGAAATCCCTGTATCTGTCAAGGCAGCACTGTAGTTCATCGGGGCTTTGAGCTCCTGTGGAGACCAAGCAGAGCTAACAGGGCTTCAGTTTCCCACCAAGACAGAGGAGAGCCAGGGATACTCTGAGTCCTATCTGGAGAGATCATCTGTCACTCCCTAGAAGCAGACAATGAAGGTGAGTCAGTAAATACACATAGATCCCCACTTCTAGGTGCTCTCCTATTGCTTTGCACTCATTGGGCCTCATCTTTTTCCTTCAGCCTCAGCTCTCCTTGCCTGTTGGCTTTGGTGAGTACAAGAATCTGTCTAAACTGTCAGTCTGCACCAGTGATTTCTTCTCTGCTTCCTCGGGTAGCCACTCTGCAGCACTTGAACATGGGTGAGCAGATCATCAAGGCTGGGCCAACACGAGTGCTCTTGGAAAACACAGCAGGGAAAGAACCCCAGGCAACCTAAACCCAGCCCAAGTCTTCTGCCTCTCACAGGGAGGACTGATGTGCTCATCTGGGGACGCCAGGGACTCGCACATGCTGCAGCAGTATGGAGGGATTGGGGAAGACGTGATGTTCTGTCCTGTGGGCTGAGGATTTAATTACTGCAGCTCAGGCAGCTTGTGTCTCTCTCTGCCCTGGCGCCAGTCCAGTCCAGGGAGTGGTCCTTCTCCTCTGGTGGCCTGGAGCCAGTGCTCCAGGAGCCTTTCCAGTTCTGCTGTGATGTGGTTGGGTCATGCACAGGGAGAACATCTCTTTCCTGCAGCTGGGTGGGGATGTCAGGGAAGGAGGACGGTGCTGGAGAAGCGAGGAGGATCAGAGTGCCCCAGGCTGAGTTAGGTCTCTCCAGGAGGCAGCAGAGCAGAGAAACACCAGCAGGAGTGCTGCTGAAGTCAGCCTGTGGCTGCTTTGGGCAGTCCCATCGGGACATCACTGAGACTTTCAAGTACATGGCTGAGGAAAGTGTGCAGGGGTGAAGTGGTGGCAGCTACCTCACGCCCAGGGAGCTCCCAAGCCCTGTGACCAGAGGTGGATGACAACAGCTCTGTCCATGATCTGGAGGGTGCTGCTCTCTGCTGCCTGCAGAAATGACTCACCAGCAGGTTGGGTAACTCCTGGTGCCAAGCTGGTGATGGAGGTCAGACAGTCTGTGCACGGCTCTCCGAGGTGAGACAGCGTGAGACAAACGGCTACAGGCTGAAGATAAGGAAGGTGAAGGATGAAGAGTCTCTCTGGAGGGCACCACAGGCCGCCCACGCCAGTCTGCTGAGTGACGCTCAAGTGGATGGCTGCACAACAGATGCCCTGAGCTGGCAGTGTCATCTCTCAGGGGCTACCTCTGTATCCACCCAGCCAGCCAGCTGATTCACCAGCACAGCACAGGGCATTCAAATTGTGGAAGGAAAGGTCTGTGAGAACGACTCATGGGCAGGCTCAGTGTAGGTGCTGAACACGACCATCAGATAACTCTGAGCTGCGGCTGGCATGGGTGCGTTTGGAAGAGCCAGTTCTGCCACAGAGGGAAGAACAAACTGCCTTTGTCCCACCTGGCTATTCAAAAAACTGTCTGAGGTGTGTGGGAGGAAGGAGGGGTGCAAGAACACCTCTGGTGACTCTTCCTACTGGGGATCCAGCATCGGTGCAACGGATCCAGTGAAGGGAAGTGAGTGAAGACAGAGCCAACCCCTCAGCTTATTTCTTTCCCCTCCTCCCCACACACCACACGTGACCTGTGGAAGGTGCCCACCTATCTCTTTGCAGTCTGCCAACCCTGAGAACTCCCCTGTGCCATTAACAGTCACTGGAGGAGACTCCAGTCCTGCTTCCCACTGCAAGGCTGGGGACACTGTCTGAACGCATGGCACTACCCATCCAAAAGAAGAGGCTGGAGCCTCCTGGCTTGCTCTCAGAGGAAGGACCTGACTTAGCCCTAGGCAGTTCCTCTTGCCCCTGCTAAACCTTAACCCAGTAACTAGCAGTAGGAAGAGAGAAAATAGGGTTAAGTTATGTCAGGGGAGGTTTTGACTGAATATTAGGAAGAATTTCTTTCCTGGCAGAGTGGTGAGGCCTTGGTCCAGGCTGTCCCGGGAGGCGCTGGAGACCCCATCCCTGGAGGGGATCAAAAAACTTGTGGATGTGGTACTTCAGGACATGGTTTAGTGGTCATGGTAGTGTTGGGTTGATGGTTGGGCTTGGTTGTTTCCAACCTTAATGATTGTGTGATTCTATGATACACTTTGCAAGGCTAAATAAACAGACTGCACATTCCTACCCATGGTCCCAGACCTCCTCTCTCCCCACAGATGGCCCAGTAGCTCCTAAAGCTGGGAAGCACACAAGCTGATTGACTTCAGCTCAACTTGTTTAACTTCCCATGCACTTCATTCCTCCTGCAAAGGAGCCTCTCTCCTGGCACTGCTTCCCTCCTCATACCACAAAACTTCTCCTCTCCAAGAGAACTCTTCACTGTTTCTTCACCTGCCAAGCACACTCCCCATTCTCCTCTGTCCCATGGAGAAGTGCAGACAAGGGTGTGCTACGACCAATGCCTTCAACCTCAAGAAGGTCACTAAGACCTGCAGACAGGGAAAGGAAGAGTTGTCTCTTTTCCATCTCTCAGTGAAGATGAGAGACCTGGCAGACGATGCCCATGGAACCAGGAGTCCTGGGGATGAGCAGGGAGGGAAGGACTCCACCCCCCCTGCTGCCCCCTGGGCGTTTTGCATGCCCATTGCTCTGCTGGAGCTCGGGAGCTCACTGGAGTGGAGAACCACGCTGGTGGCCCGAGGAGGGCTGAGCTCTGGGTGCCATGCAGCTGCTGTGGCTCCCTGGCGCCCTGTGTGCCCACCCCACAGCACCCACCTCTGATGGCAGCGAACCCTGGGGCTGCACTAACGCCCTGGACGGTCAGACAGAGAGCTCAGGAGAGCTCAGGGCTGATCAGCATTGACCACCCCACAGCTCTCCACTCCTTCTCCTGCCCCACTGCTGCCATCCAGCCCTAGAGCTTCCCCGTGTGCTTACAACCACTTCTTCTGACCTCCTGGCCAGTACAGCAGAGACTTTCCCCAACCCACCTGCTGAGCCTGCACTTGCCTTAAATTAGAGAACATTTGAGCATTAACATATCCACACTACCTTGACCTGCTGGCCTGCATGGTCCTTAGCAGGTCTTGGGGAGGAGCTCTCCTTTGAGGACCAGAGCTGCTGGGAGCCACTGAACGTGAGGGAAAATTCACATTTCCTCAAGACTCAGGCTCAAAATGAGGAGGCCAGCTCCATAGGCAGAGGCTATGTGGGCTCAAAAATGCCAACACCTGTGACCACTGCCCAGGGTCAAGTTCATCTGAAGGTTCTGACATCTGCTGGGCCAGATCATCAAGCATGGATCAGGGAAGGAACGATGGAACACATGGATGTGGCCCCACCTCACTGTGTCTGTCTGTCCATTTCTGCCTCCAGTAATCCACCAGCCTTCTCCCCTTTACCACTGTCTCTACAGCAGGCAGGGCTTGTGATGCCCCATGAAATGAAACCATTGTGCTCATCAACAGCATCATTAGGGACTTATTGTCCAGTGCAGGTAAATGTGCATCATGCTCTCAGCTTTCAGGGAAGGCTCCTGACAGCAGAGCTGCAGACTGTGAGTCCTTCCCTGGTGCTCATCCTCTGGAGAACATGCTGGGCAGATGCAGAGGTGCTCAATGCACTCTGTGCACCAGGAGATCCCCTCTGAGAGGGGCAGCTTCTGGTGCTTCAGAGTGAGACACAGGGTTGGCATGATCTCTGATGGAAGCATTCTGCCTCTCAGCCTAGGTAGGAGCCCTTAACATATGGAAAAAAGGTTCAACACTCTTCAAGAGTAAGGGCTGGGGGCTCTTTTGCCTGTGGCAGAGGACAGCAATTGTGGGGCTTTTTACTCTCATCATACTGAAGAGATCACTTTGAGTGTCTCCAGCCTCCACCAAACACACACACACACTTCTGTAGATCCTGCAGTGCTCACATCCCATGGCAGCAAACTCCCTGGGAAACCACACAGAGTGTGAAAGCATATCCCTGATGAAAAGGATCAGAGATTGCATCAGGAGGCCTGAAAACTCCCGTTCCTGGAGGACAGCAAAGCCTCCACCGAGGACAAAAACCAATGCTGATTTTTTGGCTGCCTCTGATTCCAGCAGGACGTGGGAAGCTGAGCACCAGGCTCCCTACCAGGTGCTGGGCTTGCTGACACTCACTGCAGGCACTGCTTCCCCCGGGCAGGATGGGAGCAGGGTCCTCAGATCTGTGCCCACTGCTGGCTGTGAAGCCCCTGACATCCTCTGACAGTCCCTGCTCCCCTCAGGTGCTCTCTGCCTCGGTCACCAGGCAGCTCTGCCAGCCCCGGCTCTTGCACTCGCCCGTATGTCTTGTCCTGGCTCTCCTCCCCTTCCTCCTCCAGGCCTGGATCTGCTGGGAGGAGAATCTCCTTCCTGGAGCCCCTGGGAGGCCGGTGGGCTGCAACCCTGCAGGCAAGCAGCAGGGTCTCTCAGCTGCTGCTTGATGCTCTCTTCCCACTCGTGCGTGTGGGCAGAGCTGGGGTGACAAGGGACAGGACTCACTGCCCTGCCTCCTGCAAGCCCAGAGCCCTGAGCGTGGGCTGGGAGAGCTGTGGTTGCAAGCCCACTGGTTTCCACACCACGTCTGAGCTGGACTCGCAGCAGCTCCTGGAGCTCCCTGGCCCTGGGCAGCCCCCTGGCCCCTCCTGCCCGTGCTCTGCCCTGATCTCGTGCCCTGATTTGGCACAGGGCAGGAGCTCACACGCTCTCGCCCGGTCTCCTTCCAATTACTTTATTGCTTCCTGTCAACTCGCCGAGCACATCCTGTGAATATACAATCCCCCGTGAGCAGTTTGCAGAGCACAATCCCTCCTCACCAGATAACACAGCTCAGCTCCCCAGGGATGCCCAGCTCTAGCAGTTAGGCACCTAAGGATGCAGGACCCAGCACCGGGCAGGTATTTTCTAGCACAGTGGGACTGCTGTCACTGCTGCTTTCAAAGATAAACTCTAGTGCTGCCAGAGATGCTGGCCTTCTGCCAGCTTTGTGGTATTTTCAAGGCTCCATCCACTGGTGACCTCTCTCAGCTGATGCCAAGTGTTCTCCCGTGCTGGGAGGGCAGTGAGGGTCTTGCTGCTGGAGACTTTTCCCCAGTTCCTGTGCCCCTGCTGCCTGGGGGGCTGCCCTGCTCTGGTGTTATGCCCTTACCCACCTGCAGCAGTGGGACAACAACAGGTTCAGGTGCTGCAAGAGCAGCTGCTCCCTTTCCTGCTGCAAACCCAACGTCTGAGTCAGTTCTTCAGACACACGTGAATCCCAGAGGCTGTGGTGGGAACCCACGCAGGGGCTCTTGGCCCCTTGCAGCAGGATTGTCATCACCACTAGATCTTGGTGTCTGACCAAGTCCTGGAAACCCTCCAGGGGGTTTTCTGAAACCCCAGGTGTCCTTACATTGCTGCAGCCCTTGAGTGAGCCTTGGAGCTGGCGTTGTCCTACCATCTGCCCCAAGGGTATTGTGGACCTCTCAGCATCCCCCAGGGGTGTCCAGCCAGCAGGACATCTGCCAGAGGTGCTTGTTTTGACTGCTGTGTTTCTCCTACCTGGTTCTGCTCCTCCATCCACCATGCTTGGGCCCCATGCTAAGACATCCCTGTGTCCTGACATTTCATTTCCAGGACTTTCACACTGCTCTGACCCTTCTTATCTCCTTCATCCTCCTCATAGGCTTTCTCCTTAACCCTGCTGTCCACCTGATGTGCCAGCTGAGCCTCTGTCCGTGGTGTAAGACTAAGGAGGCCCCTGTCACAGCACACCCTGGTGAGTTTTTGATTCTGTGATGTGGAAGTGTCCTGAAGACCAGGTCACTGCAAAGCCCAGCGTGAGGCGTTTTTATTCCCCTGGCCTGTGTGGGAGTCCCCTCTGTCCTTGTGCTGCTGGTGTGGGGCCCTGATGTCCCTGATGCTCTGCACAGGCAGAGGCAGCACTGCTGCAGCGTGGCGAGGACAGATGGGGGTTGCTGGGCCCCCCCTCTGAGGGACAAAGCACAGTGCTATGGGGCGTAGGTGCAGCTGGGCTTTTGGGTTGCTCCAAAAGAGAACAGAGAAGGCAGACGATAAATTTGGCTTCGAAGCTGTTCCTCTGCAGCACTGCAGATGCTGCTCAGGATGCCTGGTGGACAGCCAGGCACAGAGCCCTGTCCCCAACAGCTGTCTCTTCTCCTTGGGGAGCAGACACTTCCCTGGCATAATCCATTACATCTTCTGTGGCCATTTCTTCAGCAAGCTGTGGTGTCTCAGGGCCCTGCAGGCTGCTCCCTTTTGGTCCCTTGTGGCAAACTAAAAGCCACTGTTTGTGTCTGCTTCAAGCATGACCCTTGTCATCAGACTCCTCTATTGGCCTTGAGGAAAGGGAACATATGTAGCCACATAATGCAGCTGTAGCATGACACACAGCCATATTTTTGTGGTGTGTTTCCCTTTTTTTATTAGATCCTGACCCTAGGACACTTTCTTTGTCTGAAGTTGTTCCTGGAAGTTGAGGACAATCTTGGTATGGTGTTGGTTTTACTAGCAGCTGGATCTGCCCTCAAGTACTTGTGATTCTCTCTACACTTAACACCTCGTTAGCTGGAACTTCCACTTGCAAAGCACCGTTTGGCTGGTCTGAAGGGAAGGAAAATCCTGTCTGACTCAAGAGCAACACAGATCACTTGTCTCAGAGGCATCTGAACAGCTGTCCTGGAAACTGACTCCAAATCAAAAAAGAGTCGAGAAGGATCTGTCCTCCCAGGTAAATGAGGGACTGATTTATTTCCTCTCTAGTGTGTCTGCTGAGCAATGTATTCAGCACAGAGCCAACCTGACACATCCCTGCCTCTGCAGCTCAAGCTTGGAGGCCTCTGTGACTGCTGTGCCTCCAGCAGATGGAGCATCCATGGTCCCCCTACAGCTGCCTGCTGCTCCCCTCCAGCATCCACAACAGCTCCCGTGGGCCCAGGAAGGGTTTTAATGGCAGTGAGGAGACAGGCTGGGGGATGCACGAGCCCAGAAATGTCTGTATTGAAGACTTCCCAACTATTTTCATTTCTATGGGTTTGCCTCTGTGTTATAAATTCCTGCATCCAAGAACTTGTCCAGTCTCCACTTGGGTACCTGTGGGTTTTCTGTATCCACAGCATCCTCTGTCAGGGAGCTTCACAGTTCATCTCCCACCCATGTGAGGAATCACCTCTTTTACTCCTGAGTCCCAGGGTTTTTTTGAACCTGGCCCTGAGCCTCACACAGGTTTCATGTGATGGCTTCAGTCCACTCATGGGAAAAGGCAAAGAGCAACCAGCTTGTTGCTGGACAAGTGAGGTTATGGTTGTTTTCCCCGTGTGAATTGCTTATCTTCTGTCACCTCACTGCTTATCCCTATTCCTGCCACTCCTGGGTCTGTAGAAGAGGACAGGTCCCAGCTTAGGGGACTGGCTGTGGATGTCCCTTTGCTTACAGCACTTGCTGATCACTCCTCTGCTGCTACATCTCCCATTTAACCAAAGAGACAAGGAACTTGCCTTGTGCCCCTGGTTGCTTGCTTTCCTTAAAAAAACTTTTGGCAAGGGACTCAATGGAAAGCCTTTGGAAACCCCAGCAGATGACACCAACAGGTTGCACTGATCCATGTGTGTTTGGCTTCTTGGAAGGGCTCCAAGGGGTTGTGGAGCAGGACTCCCCTCTGGAGCAGCCCCGTGGGCTCTCCCCTAGCAGACAGCACTTACTCAAGTGCCTAGCTCTGTTCACTAACACACCCTCTGCCTTGTACAAGCAGCTTCAGGCTGCAGCCCTGTAGCTCTCTATTTCTTCCTGGGACCTCTCCTACAGGCTGGTGTCACACTGGCCACCACGGCACCCCTCAGGATACCCAGTCTGGTGCCAGGAAAGGTTGGTGAGAGGCTTAGCACTCACACTGTGGCAGTGCAGGAGCATGGACACCTCCCATGGGCAGAGGATGCGACAGCAGCTCCAGGTGCTTGTGAGAATCCCCCAAAGAACACTCAGAAAAAGTTTCTCAGACACCAGCCAGGATGTTGATGCTGATGGGCTGAGAGTGTCCAAGTCTTGTGTGGAAAAACAGACTGAGAGAGTTGGGGCTGTTCAGTCTGGAGAGGAGAAGGCTCCGAGGGGACCTTATTGTGGCCTTCCAGTATCTTAGGGGGGCTACAAGAAAGCTGGGGAGGGACTTTTTAGGCTCTCGGGTAGTGACAGGACTGGGGGGAATGGGGCAGAGCTGGCAGTGGGCAGATTCAGGCTGGATGTGAGGAAGAAGTTCTTCCCCAGGAGAGTGGTGAGACCCTGGCATGGGTTGCCCAGGGAGGGGGTTGAGGCCCCATCCCTGGGGGTCTTTAAGGCCAGGCTGGAGGAGGCTCTGGGCAGCCTGATCTAGTGGGAGGTGTCCCTGCTCATGGCAGAGGGGTTGGAACTGGGGGATCCTTGTGGTCCCTTCCAACCCTGACAGATTCTGATCTGTTTTAGCAGAGGACTTGGTAGTGTTGGCTTGATGGTTGGACTTGATGATCTTAAAGTTCTCTTCCAACCTAAAGGATTCTATGATTCTATGAAAAATGCAAAAAGCCTCTTCCATCAGCAACACAAAGGCTCCATGCAAGCACAGCCCCCTGGCTCTCCTGACTGTCACAGCCCCTGTGTTTGGTCTGTGTGGTGGGACCTGTGCAGCAGCCTCTCTGCTGGCTTTGGTGTGCCCCCCCCCGGCGAGCAGCATGCCAAGGGGACAAGGGTCACCTGAGTGCTTTTTTGCTGGCAGGCCCCTCGTGTCACCAGGGCAGCAGCCCGAAGAGCAAACAGGACAGACTGCTGTGGGGGCAGCTCTGTCCCTCGTGGGCAGCTGGGCAGTGTGTCCTCCCACCCCCCTCCAGAGCAGCGCCTGCGGGCAGAGGAGCACGGGGCAGGTCTTTGTTCCTGTGCCACAGCCCTGAGCCCCGCAGGGATCTCTCCTCTCCCTCTGCCCAGCCCCAGAGCGACACTTTCAGTGTGGGCTCCTGCCTCTCCTTCCTCAAAGCCGTGTCCTCCCTGCCCACCACCCCCACGGGGCTTGTGCATCACTCGTGCTGCCCTGTCCCATCCCACCGCGCCCCTGCCTCTGCTCTGAGTGAGCCTCTGGACACACCTCGTGTCCATCCTCCAGCTGCCCTTGCTCAGGAGAGGACAGCTTGGTGCTGGAGCTCACTACCCCCATGAGTCTTTGTTTAATTGAATATCAGCATGCAGAGCTCAGGCATGCATCTGCCAGCATCCACAGGCTCTCTCACTTTGCAGGAGTTGTTCCAGCTCGGTCAGATCTTAGCCCAGTCCCCAAGGGAGTGGATATTCCCACACCCAAAGGGAACAGGGGAAGTGCCTCTCGTAGAGCACACGGCACTGCTCCCCCTCACTCCCCACCTTTCATCTCCAGACCTTGGGGGGGTTTTGTCTGCACAGCGCTTGCTTTCTCCACTGCATCTCCCTCAGCTTGCTTCTCTTCGGAAGGAACCAGACAGGGCACCTCTTCTCCATCCTCCTGCTGTGGAAGGAGATGCAGCTGCCTCCTCCAGGTCTGCCTTTTTGTAGCAATCGCCTCTTAGGAGAAAAGAGCAATTTCACAACGTGCCATTGCCTTTGATCCTGCATTTGCCTTCTCACCAACCTGTGTGCCAGAGGATTTTGCTCAGGAGTGCTTTGAACATAATACATAACGTTGCATTTTTTCACAGCATCCATAAGCATTTGTAAAACTCCTATTTTTAACAAAAACCAGGTAGTTTTCTCCCCAGTTTCTTATTAAATGCCATTTCAGCATTCTCACTTTCAAGGATGCCACCCTGTAATTTTATAGTATTAAACAGAGCCCTGAGTTTGTCTTTTCAGCTTTTCTAGCTTCCTTTGAACAACTTTAAAGCGATTTTCCAGAAGGCTTCTGGACTGTTGGTGCCCTGCCACAAAATAGCTTGGTTTACATTCTTTTCTTTTACAAATCTTTAAAAATGACAGCAATAAAACCTGCATCCTCTTCTGTCATTACCTCTGTCAGTACGCAATGCCTGGCAGGTTTTCAGCAGAGGTTACCTACTGGGCAGTTTTATTCTCTAGCAGTGCTATTTCTGTCTAGCCATAAAATAATCAAGGACTAAAATGAAAATATTTTCCAGAATACAAAAAAAAAACCCCCACCTTCTGCCAGTTATGTCTCATGGCTGTAAAGTCTTCTGGATTAGATTTATTTACATAATATTATATTCCAGTGATCATTCCACTTATTCTTTGCCTTTTTTTTTTCCTTTGTGCATAGAGTAACAACTTATTGTTGCATTTCTCTACGTTCTGGGAAATCGGGGGTCCCTGCTTATTTAGGATAATCAACTTTTTCAAGAGGACCTGACATTTCTGCAGTCCTGAAGGAGATAATTTATAAACTTTACTTTTCCAAAAGTTTTTTTTCTTTTAACTCTGCAGCCTGTTAATGGAGAGCCACGACTGGGGAATTCCTGCAGTGTCTAGTCCAAGGTTTAGCCATCCCTCCCAGGGTTTACCTACCCGTGTTCAGCTCTGGCATCGTAAGCTGGGTTCATATTAGCTGTTGAACAAAATAGCCAAAATTTCCTGCCCAATTCTATTGTTCTAAATCTCTTTTAAATGCTTCAAAAGAGCCTCTTCTCTTTAATTTCTTCCCATTCAAAAGTTTCATTCATTTTAGGGGTGCAACACTTTTCAAACCTTTAAGGCAATCTACCAGCTGACTTTTGCTTCCCTCATTTAGCTGAGGGCTCTAAAATCTAAAACTTCAAACTTTGCAACAGAAATACAGTTACTTTCCACTCCTCACTCCTCTCTGTCTCCACCCTTGTCTCCCCAAAGACATTAACCCCTCACCTGAAGCTCTCCTGGGGCTCTGCTCTGTTCCCTGACACAGAGCGGTGCTCGATGCTCAGTTGTCCTACACCAGGCTCTTGTCTTCCTCTCCTCCATCCCTGCTTCTGGTACCACACAGCATCAGAGTTCATAACGTGCATGAATCTTTCACTTAGCAGCAGAGGAGCTCAGAAATGCCAGAGGAAAGGGCTGAAGGGGAGAGGGAGCTGCTGGTTGCTCTGATAGCTCCCCCCCGGGCAGGATCCTGCAACAAGCTGAACAGGTTGAGCGAGGTGGGCTCTCCAGTGTCACGTTTCAGCAGG
>NW_008632275.1:15985-19923 GCF_000691845.1 Merops nubicus
CTGCACGGGCACCCAACAGCCACAGCTGGATGTAGCTCTGAACAGAGGAACCTCCCCACACTGGCACCAGTGGGGTGGGGAGGGCAGAGGGGCCCAGGCAGAGCCTGCTTGGATGGCAGCTGGAGAGCAGTGCAACTGGTAAAGATGCCAGTCCGCTCTGGGAGTAGGGTGGGATACTGGGAGAGGTCTGAGCCTCCCCAAAAAATGTCTCTTTACTGTAGAGATCATGACTGGGGATCTTGAGCTGCGAGGCACTGGGCAGAGTGCAAGGCTCAGCCCTACAGCACAGGGAGTCCCTGCTGCTCCCACCCTTCCTCTTGAAGGCCCAGACCTGCTTCTCCACCACACTGTAGAACATTTGGGGCGATGGGCAAAGGCAAGGAAGGACAGAGGGAGGGTATTCGTGGTGACAGGCTGCAGTCACATATATCCAAGGGGTCTCTTGCTGTTCACACATCCTCCACAGATTTAGAAAAACACCCTACTGGGAACAGTTCCTCCATCCCTGATGAGTCTGGGAACGTGAAGTAGGTGGTGACTATGAGTGGTTGCTGAGCAGAAGGGCCTGCTCTCCTTTGGAAAGTGCTGCTCAAGAGAATTTATCATTCAGACAAAGAGGGGAAAAAGGGTTAAACGCTGCCCAGCCTCCCCGACCAGCAGGGGCTTTGGTTATCTGCAGTATGGCTGCAGGGCTACATGGTGCCTGTGCATGTTCGGGGATCAAGAGTTAAGTGTTTAAATGATAAGTGATATCTTAAAAACATAAGTTTAGCAATGAATCTTTGCCGACAATACTATAGTATTAGTTAATAGGCAGAATTAACGCACTGGCCTGGGGCCAAGCCCGTGACAGCACCAGAGCCAGAGCAGCTGAAGCTGCTTTTCACTTGGGTTTTGCTTTTACGGGATTTGCTGCTGCAGGGAGACTCCAATTTCTGTAAAAATATGCTCGTGTTCTCCTCCTCCCAACCTGCCCCTGGAAGCTGAAGCCTCCTCGGAGCCTGAGGGATTCAGCCAGGAGATGAAAAGCTTTCCTTCCACATGCAGAGACGTGAGCCAGGGTGCGGGTTCCCCGCAGGGTGCCTCTCCACAGCCCTCAGCCAGCTGTCTGCGGGCTCTCCGTGGGTCTCTGCAGGAAGATTTACTGCTCTAGGTGCCACCAAGGGACTCGCTCCCTGTCCCTCTCATCCAAGACCAACGGCCCACTTCCCTGGTTGGGGGATTGAGCTTGATCAAGTCGCTCCAGGGTATGGAGCTTCCCTGGACCCCCAGAAGAATAAGCCTCTCCTGGATCCTTCTGGCAGGTGGGGTTCCTTGTGTGATGGTCCCTCTCACTCCTAGTACTGGGATGGCTGCACTGAGCCTTCAGTCTGTGCACGAGAGCTCCGGATCAGCCATTGCAGAGCTGCTCCTGTGTCCACACTGCCTCCCTTTGCCTCTCCCCTGACTCCTGGCTGTCGCCTGCAGCGCCTCGTTAACCCTGCAGGCCGTGAGAGGAAGCCACCTCCTCCAGATGTGATGAGCCAAGAGTTTCCTGTGTAAATGGAACCTGTTCTTCCTGCACCAGGAACTGAAAATGCTACATTAAATGCGTCATCATCAAACCCATTTTCATGTCCCCTAGATGTCATCTCTCTTGGCTCTGCCTGCCTGGGAACCTTCTCTTGATGCTTATGTAGGTACAACTGAACTGGTGGCCGTCCCATTTTTGTAGCCCCAGTGCTGCTGCTTTTCCCAGATGAGGCTTTATCTAATGCTCTGCAACCAGGTTGGAGCATCCTACGATGGTGCTGCCCAAGGGTTAGATGTGGCCAGCAACTACCAGTATAAAGAACATTCCTTGGCTTCTAAGGTGGGACCAGCTCCCAGTGGTGGTCAGGTCCCCGTGACACAGTGCTGTGGTCACTTACCACCACGCCAGGAGAGCATCAGCTCACGTGGTGGTGGCTGGCTGAGGGAAGCAGTTGAAGATGTGCAAGTGTTCCCTGGTCTACAACCATCCTGCACAGAGACCGGCGGCTCTGGTGCAGCATGAGAGGACAGAAAAGGACCTGGGGGGCGTCTGGCACCACACAGCCTGGCACATGGAGCTTGGTGGCACTCGGCTGGTCTGCCCAGAGCTGCTGGGCCTGGTGACCAGAGAAGCCTGTGGGCTTCAGAACAGAAAGTGGAGTCTGGTGGCACCCCTACTACTGACAACAGCAAGCTCGTGGAGGTACCTGTGAGCCCTTGGCAGGCCTACCTGTGGGTGCTGAAGGGATATCACAGCCACAGAAAGCCCTCTTGGGAGCAGGCTGAAGGTGTGAGGTAGGACCAGTGCTCACAGCTCGTGACTGACTCTGAAGAGCAGCTTCAGAGGACAAACTAAATTCCAAGGAGTACAAGAAGTTCAAAGTCACCGAGGCAGTCGAGGAGTAAGTCTTTGTGGTCCAAGGTCCCATCTTCAGCAGCAGTGGCCTAAGGGGATGCTCAAAGGATCTGAATAGAGAAGGTCTCCAGTGACTGCTCCCTTGGGACAAAATTCCCACCCTGTCTGGCAGCACAGCCTTGGAGAGCTACAGGAAAACCCCGAGGGTCTGGGCAGACTGCAGCGAACACAGAGAGCTGCTGGTTGCTCTGGGACTCCAGGCGCTCACTCCGGAGAGCTGGGTGGGTCACCTGGGACACACCCCTCCAGGACACAGAGGCAGTCCCGGGGTCTGGATGGGCTGAAAGGATGGTCTGAGGGGTTTGGAAATGGGGAGTGCTTTCTGACGTGTGGGGGGAGATGCTGAGCAGAGCGGCCAGGAGAGAGGGGACTGTTACAGAGCCTGGGAAATGGGGGAGCCCTGGGAGAGCACTGGGGTGCTGGGGAACTGCAGGCATGCTTGGGCTCCTTGCCCTGGATCCTTCCTGCATGCTCCTTGCTGCTCCTGCCTCCAGAACACATCTGGAGCATGCAGGATCAGCGAGACCACTGGTTGTCCCCGGCCCTCCTGCCTCCTGTAGTGAATTGAGCAGCTTTCATGCAAGAGTGAACCCTCAGGAGGCACGGCAGTTGGAAGCTTCTCCACACACTATGGAGCTAGGCCACAGGACGCTCTGGAGGCTGCTGTACGGAATGTGGGGCCAACCTCTTTGACCAGTAACATCTACAGTGATAGGGAGTCCCAAAGAGGATCAGAGGCTGCAGTTGGCCACACCAAGTTGGGGAAGACCATTTGGCTCCCATGCATGGCCAACGCCATCACGGAGCCTTGATCTCCAAACTCACCTGTGGGTGACAAGAAATGAGTCACTTGCAGGGTCAAGGCAGGGAACCCAAGATGTTCCAGCTGCTCCTGCAGAAGAATGTAGTGAGCAAGGCTGCTTTTTCAGTGCCTTGGACACTTTGGTGAGTTGAGGGGCAGGGATCCACCCTGGCAGTCCAGTGGCTCCTTGGCTCTTAGCCTATGAACCACCCAGGACTTGTATAGAGCTCCATGTGCAGGGTGTGACCTTCAGTGGGAAGATTCTCCAGGAGATGTGTACGTTCTGCAGGATGCATCTGACCCTTCTTCCCCGCCAGAAGAAATGGGGACACAGCTGTGGGAGGTGAGCAGAGGGGCACTGCTGTGTACAAAGTGGACAACAGCAGGCTGGACGGTGTGAGGAGATGTCAGGATGGTGGCAGAGGGGACCTCCTGAGGCAAACAGTCCTGATGACAGTCGCACAAGTCCTGAAGAGGGTTTGCCTCATGAGGTGCAAAAAAGGGCTCGTTTGGCTCCCAGCTACTGTTGGATAGTGTGATGGAGAGGTGGAGCTGGGTCTCAGCTTGCCCCTCTGGGCAAGTCCTGCTTGACCCCATCTATTGTGAGAGGGGCTCCTGAGCAGCTCACAGCTGCGGCTCACGGGAACGGGGAACTCCTGCTCCCGCCCCACCCCGGCTGCCCCTGGGGGCTCGGGTCAGGGCTGCCCG
>NW_008632276.1:0-982 GCF_000691845.1 Merops nubicus
GAAGATGGGCAGGCGGGAAAAGAGCCCGGGGGGGCGGGAAAGGAAAAAAATCCACCTCCTCAGGCCTTTTGTTTAACCTGTGTCGATGCAAAGGAAGGTTTTGGCTTTTTTGTTTTTTTTCCCCCTTCCCCTTGTCCTTTTTTACCCCCTTATGCTTGAGCCTCGTGGGACGTTTTCGAGCCCAACGGGGCAACTTTCTGGAGCGGGCCATGTTGGAGGTTGATTTTTTGGGAGGTGGCGGGCTCGTCCCGCGGGCGTGCGGCTCTAAGTGCAGGAATTCCTGCCAGCTCGCCTTTGTGCCAGCCTCCGTTGGCCTTGGGTGTCTTGTTCGGATGGAGCCTGGCATCCAGGCACCGCCCATTTCTTGGCGTTGAGCTGCGAGGAGAAGGAAAGGGGAGAGAGCGAGCGAGAGAAGGGAAAAAAAAAAGCTGTCTCACTCAAACTGGCCTTTCTCGGAAAAGGATCCTTCCCCGATGATTGTCCGGATAAGCGGAGCTAAATCCAGCCACCACTCAACAACAAAACCACTCTCTTCCACGGTGCGTCTCTCTTGCTGCCTTGGTACGAAATCGAACCTCACTCTTAATTTTGGGCTTCTTTTTTTTTTTTTTTCTCTCTCTTGGTTTGTGCGGTTGGGTCTTTTTGCCTTTGATTTGAAATACTGTTTTGTTCCTCCAGTTGCTCAGTCGCTTTGTAGTTGCTGTAACCTGCCGTCTCCCCAAAAACCCCTTCCCATCGAGACCTCCGGCCCTTGGTGCTAAAACACCCGACTTTGAAACGGGGCTCCTATGGAGAGGGATGTGTAGCAGAGGCAGGTCGCTGCGTGCAGCGTTCGGAGCAGGACTGGAGGGTGATCCCTCTCCCTGCCCTCGCCCCACCACCCGGGACGTCCCCGAGAGCCGCCCGGGGCTGGGTGCGTGTCGTGCGGGTGCTTCTTTAGTTCCCCACCGGGCACCACCGAGGGGGGGGAAAAAAAATATGT
>NW_008632277.1:0-1498 GCF_000691845.1 Merops nubicus
CCCTAACATTCTGTGAATCTGTGAATTGTCCACCTCCTCCCCCTGAGCGGCACAGGGGGATAGGGCACGGGGCTTATGATCAGTTTATCTGTTGTTTCAGCCAATTCTTTTTCCTCACACTATTCCCCTGCTCCAGCATGGGGTCCCTCCTACAGGAGACAGTACTCCACAGACTTCTCCAAGATCCATCTCCTTTCCACAGGATGTAGTCCTTCAGGAACAGACTACACCAGAGTAGGTCCTCACAGGATCACAGGTCCTGCCAGTAAACCTGCTCCAGCATGGGCTTCTCTCTCCATGGGTCTTCTGGTCCCAGAGGAGCCTGGTCCTGTGCAGGCTTTACACGGAGTCATGGCATCCTTTAGGCATGCACCTGCTCTGGTGTAGGATCCTTCAGGAACTTTAGGGGGATATCTACACACTGCTTGGTACTCACAGGAGGCTTCAATCACCATGATGTTTGTTGGGAATCCCACACAGCTAGGCAAGTTCAGTCCAAAAGGCTCTTGCAGTGCATTGATGATAACTTCTTAATGCAGGTAATGGAGGAACCGACGAGAAGAAGTGCACTGCTAGACCTTGTATTAACAAATAAAGAAGGAGTGGTTGGGGACATTAAGGCTGGGAATAGCCTTGGAGACAGTGACCATGACATGGTGGAGTTTGGTATTTTAAAAGGCAGAAGCAGGGCAATAAGTAGGATTATAACCCTGGACTTCCGCAGGGCTAACTTTGCACTTTTCAAAGGTCTACTTGTGGGAATCCCATGGGCTAAGACTCTGGAGGGTAAAGGGCCCCAGGAAAGCTGGTCAGTTTTTAAATACCTCTTCCTCCAAGCCCAAGATAGGTGCATTCCCTTGTGTAAAAAATCGGGTCGGTGGGCTAAGAGACCTGCATGGATGAGCAGGGAGCTTCTGAAGGAAATTTCATGGAAGAAAAAAGTGTGTAGCTCATGTAAGAAGGGACTGGTCACTTGGGAGAAATGTAGGGAGGTAGTCAGGACATGTAGGAAGGCAGTAAAGAATGCAAAAGGCCTCTTAGAACTAAAACTAGCATAGGAAATGAAAGAGCACAAAAAGGGCTTTTTCAAGTATATCAGCAGTAAAAGGAACAGCAAGGGAAGTGTGGGCCCACTGCTGAACGAGGCACAGCCCTGGTAACTGAGGATGCAGAGAAAGCAGAGCTGCTGAATGCCACCTTTGCTTTGGTCTTTAACCCTGAGACCAGCCGTCAAGAACTTCAGACCCTGGCTGCAGGAAAAAAAAGCCTGGAAGGGGGAAGACTCTCTGCTAGTCAATGGAGATTGGGTTAGTGATCAGTTAAGGAAACTGAATATACATAAATCCATAGGCCCTGATGGGAGAAATGGCTGATGTCTCTCTACCCCTCTCCATCATTTTTGCTAAATTGTAGCAAATGGGAGAGGTGCCTGAGGACTGGAGGAAGGCCAGTGGCCCTCCAGTCTTCAGAAAGGGCAAGAAGGAGGATCCAGGAAACT
>NW_008632277.1:1758-1993 GCF_000691845.1 Merops nubicus
GTCAAGAACTGGCTGCACAATAGAGCACAACGAGTGGTGATCAATGGTGCCAAGTCCAGCTGGAGACCTGTAACTAGTGGAGTCCTCCAGGGATCAGTGCTGGGTCCAGTCCTGTTCAACATCTTCATTAACGATCTGGATGATGGTATAGAGTGTCTTCTCAGCAAGTTTGCTGAAGATGTGAAACTGGGATGACTGGTTTGGCTGTTACAGCTGAAGGCTGTGTGGCCATTCA
>NW_008632278.1:0-5343 GCF_000691845.1 Merops nubicus
GGAGGTGGCGCCCGGGAAGCTCGTCCTGCTGCCGGGCCCCCCTGGGCTCTGCCTCGCCCAGGGGACAGAGCCTGCCAGGACGTTGTCCCAGCGAGAGCCATATCAAACAGGCATTCTCATCCTGAAGTGTTTCCTCCACTTGATAATCTTGCTCCTTAAAATAACAGTAATGAGGGAAACCAGTGTATTTAATCGATCCTAGTAGAGTACCAAATTTCCATCAATCCTACCAGTTTAGGAACTTACATGTTCTCCAAAGAAGCCTCAAATCGTGTGTTGTGAGACTGGCTTTATCTCCTTTCCCTTTCCATCTCCCCAGAGTCAGTGGTCCCGACTTGATGAAGGACTCCAGTTGAGCCATGTGCACAGCTGGGGTTTAGTTTTGGCTAGTGGACCAAAATTCAGAGAAGCTGGGACATCCCAGCCAGCCCAGCAATGCTGTTTCTGTGCTCCTGTTACCCAGGTGCTTCAGCTGAACCAGTGTGGCGCTTTGGTACAGATTTAGTTTAGTTCATGTTCCTGGGGCTGCTGGTGGCTTCTTCATAGCTGTGTTGTGGTAGCAGTGGTCAAAAACAAATGCACTGCTGCCCTTGCACCTGGTGGAGTTCTTCAGTATCTCTGTGGTCCGCATTCCCTCCTTTCTACCTTGCAGCCAGCTCTGTGGGAACCCACACGTTAGGTAGATTGCTATGGCAGAGAATATTCTATTTTTCTGAAATGCTGCAGCAGTGTATTTTTGCATTCAATGCAAAGGGAAAATTTCTCTCCAGTCGCTCCTTTAAGACGGAGTTGTCCTTTGGCTGTGCTTTATTTGATCGTATAAGCAAATGCTGATCATTTGTACAGGCTGTAATCGTGGCTATTGAACTGCTCCTCACGCCTACAAATAGATCCCCTGGTTAGAAAAAATCTGCTTTTCACAGCTGCTAAGTTCACTTCAAAAATATTTTTACAGAGATGAGGGGGGGATAAAATGCATGGTTCTGTTTAACACTCTACACGAACTACTGCCTCTCTTGGAAAGAGCATTGTGTATTAGTGATGTGTTGTCCATTAGCAACTCAGACGTTTGATGGGAAAAATCTAATAAATTGCCATTACTCAGAACTGAGTAATTATACACAAAATTCAATGTGTGTATGTGAGAGGGGAACTTTAACTTATTATTGGTTTCAGACAGTGACTCATTAAGCCATCCTAATGCCTCGGATATGCAGCAGAAGACTCTAAATGTTAACACTTACATTCTCATCTCCATACATGAGGATTTGAACACATAATTCCCTGAGATGAGACTATACCTCTTGATTTTTATTTCTAAATCTATGCTAAACTGGCAGATGTTGGGGAATAGCTTTTAGCATTTTTCATTTAGATTCTGATTAAAAGATACAGGGTTGGTTGTTTTTTTTTTTTTTCTTAAAACCAGCAAAACTAATTGTTCATGAGCGCAAAAATCATCATCCCTGACTAACAGACGTCTCAATTTAGGGTCAGCAGCAGATAATGTGAGATCTGTAACAACTGTTGGATCACTCAAAATGCTTCTGAGTCCCAGAATGGTGTTTCTGGTTTTCATTATCCGAAGGACTAGAGGAGAGGAGGAAGTTCAGGGAGCTGCTCTTGCCTTTGCTCCCACAGTGGCCGTGCAGACACCACGAGTGCCACGTTGGTGGCTGGTGGGACGTGGGTTTGGGGGGATTCCTCTGCTTCTGACTCACTGGGCTTCAGCTATCGAGTGAGTGTTCCCAGGGACTGAAAAGCTGAGAAATGAGAATGAGGGGGGGAAGAAGTTTTACAAGCTGTTCCAGGGTGACTGAATTCCTTCAGCTGCCCATGCACTTCAAGACCTATTACTGGAATAACAGTTTTCCCGTATTTATTATTCATATCCTGTCCAGTTATTGGTTATTTGTCACCACACCTTCATTACTGTCAGGAAGGTTGTTCTCTGTTGGCAGAATGAAAACGTATTTGGTTTCTCTGCTGTATTCCTGTCTTGCTTCCTGGTGTTGTGCAACACCTGAAATTGTGATCCTTTGGGCACTTAGGAGCAGCGTGGAGCAGGACTTGCACCACTGTGCATTGTCTAAAATCCATGACTCAAAGGCAAAAAACGTATCTGATTTCATTAGCTGAGAGATCATAATCCAATTATTTTATTTTTAATTTCTCTTTCCTGAGCTCTATAACAGATGCTGCTTTTTGGCCCTTCGACAGAAGCCTTTAGTCTTTCTTATGAAAATCACAGATTGCAGCATTCCGTGTGGGTATTTCTTGAGTTGTATGGTTAACCTGAGAAGGCAGAAAAAAGGCATTTTTACATTGCAACAAACTGCTAGCTCCTTGCTGATTTTAAAGGTGTGGGTGCATCTGTTGCTCTTGTGTAATATCACTTCTCTGTGATTTTGTAAACAGAACCCTGTGAACCCTGAGGATCCAAACTGCGGTGTAAAGGCAAAACTAAGATTACTCATTTAAGGTCATCTGTTTTTACTGACACACCAGAGGTCTAGGAGAAGGAGTGAGCAAGCATCGTATTTCTCAAATACAAAATTTTACAGTGGGAACGTGTTATAAAACATTCTGCCAGTGTTGTTTCCCTTGGGATTTAGAGTGAGAGACATGAAGGCTGACAACTCTCTTCCTGTTGTAGGTCAGAGCTTCAAGGAACTCTGTAATCTTCCCACCAGCTTTACTCTCTCCTGGAACTCACGGTTAAAATTAGATGCTGGCTGAACTTTAGCAGTTCAATTTGAAAGCTTTCAGAGGCAAAGTAAAACAACTGCAGAGGAGAGCTTTCTCACAGTGCCATTTTGAGAAGCCACTTTGTACAGAGTAACATGGTTTTGCTAACCGATGGGTCCCTTGCATAGATGTTACCATAAATCATGATTAACAGGAGAGGCAACTGGGCATCATGGAAATAATCTCTGTGTCTACTTTGTCTTGCAACGAGGTATCTTTCCTTAGGATATTACATTACCTTTTGATTTGATTTTTTTTTTCCCTTTACTATTTCACCTCTTGCCCCAACGTTTGTCAGTGACAGAAGTACACGAGCAGTTTGCTGCCCCAGCAGAGTGCAAAAGATCAAACACAGGGAAAAGAAAGGGTGACAAGGGCTTACAGTACGTGATGTGAATGATGAGCTGGCGAGCCCAGGGCCAGGCTGGAGCTGCAGCGACGCGGGAAAGCCTCGGTGTACAGTGCAGAGGGGTGAGGTGTTCTGCTTAGTCTCTGCTGCAGGATGCTGTACCCTTCCCACTTACAACTCAGCCTGGCTTGATTACCCCTTTTATTCAGGGCTCAAAACAGCTTGTAAATTTTTTTATCATGCCTTCCCAGGTTGCGTGGAGCACATTACAGCCTTTGCTTTCCTTTCTCCACATCTGTTTTCCAAATTCGTTACTTTCATGTTATTAGGTTCATTTAAAAAGCTGTGTTTATTTCCATCCCACACGTTTATGTTTTTATCTTTTGAAATAATGCAATGACACCATTAAACAGTGATTTATTTTAGAAAAATCACTGTCTACCAATTCTTCCTGCAAATTAGTTGTTGTTAGCACTGGGGCTTTGTCAGTGGCCCCATCAACATCAAGGACTGTCCAGAGATGCTGTGCTGGGAATGCTATTTGTAATTTCATTTACTTAATACAACATTAATAACAATACAGATACTTACCGTAATTTAGAAGGAAGCTCTACTGAGAAGAGTTCTTGTCTCACTGCTTGTTTGCACAGTACCCAACACGACATTGGCCTAATCCTGATTGAGGCTGACAGCTTTTCCTTAATACAAATATTAACCTGAGCCCATGGCCAACCTAGCAACTCTCTGAGGACGCTGCCATTCCTGAAGCATGGCTGGCTGTCCCTCACCAGACCAGTCGTGGGTCCTATCTCACCGTTGCCTTATGGTTTGGTCAGGTCTGTGTGTTCTTTTTGCCACCTGTAGTTTCTCTGTCCAGTCTCGTAGCGAGGTGTTTGGGGGCTGGCTGCTTTTTGTTCTGTGTTAATAAAATGTCTAAAGCATTGTCGTGGACTGGGACTTCCGGGCAGCCGAGCTGTGGGAATTGTAACTGGTGATCACAAATGCCATACAGTGACACGAGGTGGGGTTAGCAGAGTTCTCATGTATTTAATCCAGCTTGGAATGTAAGATAAGGAATACAAAAACACACCAGATGCTGTTTATCATTAATTTCTCCTTTTTGTCATCCCAACTGTAGGCACTCCTTAGATATGAGAAAATTACTTCTAAGCAGTTAATCACCCTCTGAAATGCAAATCACATTTGCTGTAACATCTATGGGGTCGAGATGGGAGGGATGAAATCAGGGAGGAAACCTGATCTAACCTGGAGCAGTGGCTTTGCTGCCAGCCTTGGTGCTGACTCGCTGCGTAGCTTTAGGAGAACTAGCCAGGTCTCTGCAGGCCAGATCCCATTAGAGCTGGGGACCTGTTCACTACACCAAAGGGGATTTTCAGTTCTGTGGATCTGTGCATAAATCACTGGAGATTTATAGCAGTTTGTGCATAAAACATGCATCCCAAAGGCATTGTGAAAATTTTCACAGTAAACTTCTGACTTTATTCTCCCTCATCATGTACTGCATAGAGGTTGGTGAAATAGTACAAAGTGGTGTAAAAGTGTATTTGACCAAAATCTGCAGTTTTCTGCTCTGGAGCCCCTAGGTGTATTTGTTTTATTCACGATGAAGGCACTAGATATTTTGGCTTATAAACATTTGCTATCCATTAGTATACAGTAACCTATATTTGAAGCACAGGAGAAGCCTTTGGCAATGGTAAGCAGTTGCTGGTTATCAATGCCAAAGCTGTAAAAACGAAAATAGGAAGTCACTGCATGGGCTCTGAGCGTTAGTGTTGTTTACATTCCTAATTTGATTCACATATTAACCACAATTAACGTGCTAGCTAGATTTCAAGCGTATGTTTCTTCCATCACAGGATGTTTTTTTTCTGTTATGCTTTATTCCAGGTTATTCTTAGCTGGAAAAACCTTTTAACAAATTAAGAGAGTGGGAAAGAATTGCGGTTGGCGTTATCTTAGGGAATATATTTATTGGGATGGGGTGGGGGTGTTCTGTGCTGTGACCTCGCTGGGTACTGGTGTGTTAGTGTTTCGTAGGCTCCTATAAATCTTCAGGCACATGTTCAGCTCTGGCTGGGGGTGAATTTCCCTCTACGTGAAGCTTTTGCCTTTATTCTCTCTCTGGCACTCCCAGTTGGAGATGATGTTCTTGGTTGTGACTGGAATAATAATAATAATAGTTCCCTGTGAGTCACTTCCACTGCTTCAAACCTGGTCTTTCC
>NW_008632278.1:5374-19172 GCF_000691845.1 Merops nubicus
TCCTTTCTCACTCCACCCCCCCTTGCTCTGAACTCCTCCTTCCCCCCCATTTTCTTATGTAACCCTGTGGGCTATGGAAGGATTAATTGTACCAATAAACACAACTTTATTTTATAGTTTTATAGCATGATTAGCTATCAAATACTCTGTACTAAAATAACATTCGCTAGTCTGTTTCAAGACAAAGTTTTGTTAGGCACAGTGGACTTTTAAGCCCCAGAGGAGTTCAGCTAACTAAATATAATATTAGTTAACATATTTTACTGATGTTAAGAAAATACTTCTGTGCTACAGAAGCGATCCTTAGTCATTGTATTCGGTTCACAGTAATGGATGGTTTTCTTTGTATGTGGTTTGTAAACTAGTAGAAGAATTTGGTTGATTCTTTTCCTCATATTTTTTTAATGGTGATGGATACCTTTTATTGGAAACTCCAGTTAGCATTACAGACAGAGCTTGATTCTGTCATCATGCTATTAATTAAGACATTATAGGAAATTGTTTGCATAAGCTTATTAGAGCTAACATTTAGGAACAGCACTTCATCCCTCTTGTGTCATTTTTCCACTGATCTAGTTCCACTGCTTTGGTGGGGTTCTTCTAGATTTATTTCTGATAAAATTGCCTCACTCCGTGCCAAATACAAGGACCTTTATAAAATAACTGGGAACTTTATGGTTTGTGAGGTCAAGGCAGGCTGTGATTTTTTTAAGCTGTTGAACCAAGATGTCAGCTCAGACAGACTGACGTTCTGGGGAAATATATTGTGGACACTGGAGAAATAATTCTGATTGCCAAGTTGTGTTAGACTGCAAAATCATCTTCCAAGTGGTGGCAGCCTCACCATGTGAGACATTTAAGGTGAGAAAAAGTGTTTTTGTAGAGAGCAATATTGCATTTGTAGGAGGGAGAGGCGAGATGCTCTCACAGGGCTTTGCAGGTTCTGAATCCAGTTAGAGTTTACGTGTAAAACCACATAAGGAAGGCTGAACCAAAAACCAAGGAAAAAACTATCAATAAACATTCCTATGGGCCATCAGCTGGAACTCAGGGGTCTTCCTGCCCTCTGAGGAAGCATCTGCTGTAAGTTAGGAGCAGGTGGGTGCCCTGGGCTGGATTGCCTCCAGTCTCAAAGGCTGTTCACTGCTGAGTGTGGCTGTAAGATTCTTGCATGTTAAAGACTCTGAGAATATAACTATCCAAAATCTTTTAAGTGACCAGATTGTTATAAGAAACATGACTCAGTGGCGTCTTTCCTTCTGTCCTCACAGTGTTGACCGCCCTTTATGCTATGCTAGAAAGTCATATGTTTTGATCTAGTATAATCCAAATGTATTTAGTCTGTATTTTATTCCACTTTGTAAACACGTTTTTTCCATAGCTGCAAATGTCTCCACAATTATTTGTTTCAATTTGTAAATTGAACAAAAGGCTTTAATAAACAATGTCCTCAGGCAGCCTCTTCTCTTCTTCTCATGAAGCAACAGGATTGCTAAACCCAGCAGCCTGTAAATTCTTTAGAAATTCAAAGGGGAAGCTTCCACCATTTTGTTCAGCCTGGCCATTTAGAAGTTCAAAGCACTTCTTGCCATGTATAAACCATGTAGCTGAATTTGTAAATAAAGCTTGGAATTACAAGTTGGTATTTTGGAGCCTGCTGCTGGTAGCATTGATCTCATCCAAAGCATGGCACTGTTTGTGACAATCAGAACTTGTCGAGGAGACTGCAAGGCGCTTTTTTGCTTGATTCAGTATTGAGAAGATACACTCTGTAGCTAACCAAAATGTTTGATTTTATATTTTGGATTTCTGCTTGTAATTGCTAAGCTGTAATTAGACAAGTATAAGCTCCATCAAGCAGCTTCTGGCTATAGATGCTGTAAACACACAAGCTTGGACGTCAGAGTGGAGTGGGATTGCCAGGCAGCAATGGCCAGGAGACTGGCGACTGCAAAACTTTGCTGAAAATTAAAAACTGTTTGTAGGATCCCCAAAGTCCACAGCTGTTCTGTGCATTTTGGCCCTGAGACAATCTATAGCTTCCCTAGATCCTGAGGAATTTGAGCTGAAGAATTTCTGATTCAGGGGAATCAGGGGCAGTGAATGTTGCTTAAATCACCTATACAGAAGTGGATTTTATACTTACTCGTGTGTTGATAACACATACACACGCCCATTCACAGAAAGGAATTAAATATACCAAACACTGGAGTGGTTACGAAAGAAAGCAGATCATCTGCTGATTCAGTTCAGCTTGTATCCAGAAGGGAGAGTCCTAAGGAATTTGAACTATCACATGGCTATACAGTTGAATAGCAGCATGAGATCTTATTCATATTTCATGCTACTTGACTCCCTAAAGGCTGGATACTCACTGAAAGACAGGCAGGATCTTGCTAGTTTTACAGCCTCCTTTTTTTCCATCACTCTCAGTTCTGTACAAACTGTAACTAGACAAAGGAACATGATATAAATTGTAGGTAGTCTTTCAACATAACTTGTTGCTGATAACTGAAAGAGAAATATCAAATGATGGAGACTTACTTCAAACAAACATCTAAAAAGAGGGTGTCATCAGGCTGCATGGCATTCTCAATAGTGCTGTCCAAGGGTGCAGAAGGGAGAAAAAAAACCCAACACATTTTAAAAGGTTTGGAGTCATTTTGTGATGATACTCTGGTTAAGACTTTAAAAGGAAGACTTTGGTGCATCGAAGAGATTACAAATATATCTGGATCTAAAACAGTTTGGTGTTAAACCCCATGTTTAGTTGGGGGATCCACGGTACAGAAGGAATCCTCCTATTTCAGAACAGCAGAAACTTGCTCTAACTCCCGCAGTTGATCCTGATGCATCTGATTTTGCTGGGAGTAGGGTTTTGAAAGTTAACTGTAGTTAGAAGCTAGACATTATTATTTGGTCTTCTGATGGTGAAAAATGAAGGCTCTATTTCAGGGAAAGCCACATATTATAAAAAGCCAATGTGAGTAGATTAGATCTTGGTTGTGATGCATAAGAATAACTTGCTGTTAGCATTGATAGTGCTCCAAATATTCTGTTTTTAGCTCTTGGCTCCACCTTTTTATCCCCCATTCCACAAAAATATGACTTATTCTTGTAAGCTTCTTTGATTTTTTGCTTTGCGTCTTCAAGAGTAACAGAATGATAATTATTACTTTGATACTAAGTTATTAACAGCTGAAGATTTCCACTCAGCACAGAGCAGCACAATTGCTCTACAACTGCCACGTTTCTTTTCTGACATGTTGAGGTAACAAGACTCTAAGCAAGTGGTTCACCAGTTGAGAAGCGTGTTTAGGAATATCCATGATGGGCGTGTGCTCTTCATTAAATACCAGTGTCGGGCTGTACTGAGCAGAGGTCCAGATGGATGCCAGTTTGGGCAAGAGAAGATAATTGGCTATTGCCAGTGCTCCACGTGATCTTCCCCTCTAGATAACAGCAATCACAGCAACAATCCTTCTCTCACTTAGTGTTGAGGCTTTATTTTGTCTTCCAGCACTAAGAAACATTTAGCTACCAGTCATGATTTTAAAGCAGAAATGGAGAGAGGCAGAGGAGTCTCTAAGGGGGTTGTTTAAACCTTTCTCTCTTTTGATCATTGTTAGCCAGAACAACTTCTCCTTTCAGCATGTTTTTAGGTATTTCCTGACTGGCACCACGATGCCGTTAGCCGTCACTGCTGCTGGTAAATCATGGCTCAGGTAAAGAAGCACAGATGTAATGGGAAGGGTTCTCCACTCCTGTTAAATTTGGTGCTAAAACATCCTTCTGCTTGACAGCAGTAGTTTATTGTGTCCTTTCCAAGTCACTCCTTGAGATTTCAGAATTCATTTTCAGAAGACAAGGGTTGAAGTTTTGCTGACAGATCGCCAGCTGGTTTTCAAAGCTCTAACCCTTTATTGAAATAAAGTTTTAATTCTCTCTCCCTGGTACCTGTTACAGACACACTGAGCTTTAGCCTATTTATATCTGCCCATCTATCCTTGGCTTTTCTGTGGACAGGAGGGTTGGTTTTATTTTGTTCTCTTGCATTTCGTGGGGTTTTTTAACTTCTATCAGCTTTTTTTTGACTTTTACTCGGAGAGGGCACCGTGGTACGTTGACTCGTGTGTGTTCCCTGCTGGGTGATACTGTTTTTCTCACAAGTCTTTTGGTCATTTTGTGCAATATATGGCATGTGAGATTTTTGTTTTGGTTTTGGCCAGATTCTTCTCCCATTGACTTCATTGTTAGTACTAATAAAACCATGGGAAATGTTTTGATGGATAGGAGATTGCAGTGACTTGAGGTTTAAGCTTTGATACTATATTGGCTGCTACATATAATCTTTGGTAAACCAAAGAGAAAAAGCATAGCTTGTTTTAGAAAGTCAGGGGCTTTTCAGAATGACATTTGGCACATTTTGATACTCACTTTGTCAAGTATTTGTCCATATATCAGTTGTTTTATGCCCGTGTTTACACTCACTTTGCCTTAGGGCTTGTTTTACTAAGTTGGATAAAGTGTTTATTATGTGGCTTGCAAAATATGTTCCTAACAGTATGCTAAACCGTGGTGCCACAACGGCTAGGAGTAGTTGGAGTCTCCTGTTGTGCAACACAGAGCATGGCAGGTAACCACAAGCCATGGTGCTGGCTGTCTCACAGGAGGACGAGGTGGTTGTGGTGGGGCAGAGCTTTGCCTTCCGCTCCTGCTCTCCCTCAGCATGAACTGTTTGCTTGGCTTGGCTGCTGGCTGCTGGCTGGGGTGTCTCTTAGAGGGCTGGTCGTCTTTTCTGTGCCCAGAGCCTCCTCTCTTCAAAACTGAGTGGCCAATTGCAGCAGCTCCACAGGGGCTGAAATGTGAAACACAGAAGTGTGAAGATAGCTTGTCATGCTCACTCTTTTAGTAGATTATTTTGAGGAGCCAGTAAGAAAAGGTGATCTCTGCAGCAAAGCAGCATATTACTGTCTACCCTTTAACCTCTCATTCTGGGCTGACTTGAAGCTGCTCCTGTTTGTAGCCTGTTTATAGCAGTTGTGTGGATGCTTACTGAAAACTGAGAAGTATTTTCAGAGTCTGTTTCCATCTCATGAAAGATGTGGTACTTCTGTTGTTTCAGGATATCTCCCACATGTCATCTCTCAGATTGCTCTGGGTGTTCAGGAACTTAGAGATAGCACTAACTATAGCTCATTTAGCAACTCTTACCTAATGGAGGCTAACGGATCTATTCTAAAATACAAGTTAGGACACAGTCCTTCCAGAGCCAGAGTGCCTCCTGGAGATCCTGCTTGAAATAAATAACACTGAAAAAGTTTTCCTTAATGCAATAATATGTAGGAAGGTAGGTCTTGTATTCAATTACTTTATATGTGATAAGATGTGATTAGAATAAAGAAGGAGATTTATGTTTACTATAAAAAGAAATGTGATTGTATTATAGTTTAAATAAGTTATTTGCATTTCAGATTTATTTTGGAGTCGTGTCCTTAGGCACCAGCTGTACACTAGGTTCACATGTGCCAGGAGCTGTAGAAAGAAAACAAGATTACTGATGCTTCAGGAGCCTTGGGAAGTTGTGGCTTCCCAAGTTGTGTCACTTACTCTGCAGAGTAAAAGTGTATTTCACGTAGAACCTTGTCCCTTCACTGCTTAAAAGTAAAAATTACTTTCAGAATGGAGTTAAAAGCTCTGTCATTGGTGGTGGACCTGATCAAAACACAGTGGGCTCTTTAGTGGGACCCCCCAAAAGGCATCTTAAGCAATCATTTTTCCCCCTAGTTTTAAAATGTATTACTTTTACAGTTATATTAAATGCAAGCATTCATCTGACAGCAGGTACAACTGAGATCCGTGGCTGTGTAAATAATGTAGATCTAGTTGGCTTGGATGAGGTGCAAATTGGGATCACACGTCTGCTGGGGTGGAGTGATTTACATTCTCTGGTTACAGCAGTTAATTGTGGGTGCCCTGATAAGACTTGTTTACTGCCAGATCAGTTTGTCATAGGCCTGCTGAGTATCAGGACCTGGTGATTTAAGGGTCGATTACCTATTCTGCATTCTATTTCACATAAACAGCTTAATGCAGAAGAAAATCAGACTGTCTTCTACTTTCTGCTTCAGGATTGTAGACCTGGAATTCCTGTTTCACACTCTCCTCTGCAGAGACAGCCAGGGAGCAGAAGTGTTAAAGGATTAAGTCTTCTAAAAACCTGTCTTGAAAAAAGGATTTTTAACTATTGTCACCTTTTCTAAGCCTAATGAAGGACCAAACCTGGCAATCTTTGTGCTGCTTCTCGCCATGCCCAAATTTGAATGCTTTAAAGAGGTGGCTGTGACACTCATCAGTCTTTTTTAGAGCTGGGAAATGAAACCAAAGCTGGTCTCTAGAGGAGATCGCACAGATCACGGGGTCCATCCTTGTGCAAGAGGCATTCTTGCCTGTCCAGCTGTCGGGGCGGGTGCTGGGAGGCTCTGTGGAAGGGCAGCACGTTCCCCAGCCTCCGTTACCTTTTTGGTGTAATTCCCACGGAGCGGGACGGGAGCAGCTCGTCTCCGCTCCCGACCCTTGACTGTGCTCTTCGTTCCAGCCTGCCAAGTTTCCACTCCTTTTGTAGGCACATGCTGGTGCATGGAGATGGGAGGGAAAGGGCAGGATCTGCGGGCAGCTCGAGCACCCTTCCTTCCCCAGAACTTTCACCCAGCTCACACGCGTGGTCAGGAGGCTGAGGCCCCGTACAGCCTCTGGACTGGGGTGTGTGAGTGGTGTGAGGTGTCACCTGGCTGCTGTGATGCGAGTCCCTCTCCTTCCTACTGTCCATGGTGTTTCTGTCTCTATGCTGTCTGCAGGCTGCAACTTCAAAAAAGCCATACTTGAAAATAAATTATCATTAGACACCATTACAGAAGGCAAAGGCTGCTTCTAAACCATTCCTTGCATGAAAATGAGTCTTAAGTGAAGTTTTTAAGCCCCTTTCATTCATGAGCTGTTCTGTAAGAGAATGGTTGGTTGTACAGTAGGGCTGGTACAGGGCCAGACTGCTGAATTTTCCTAAATGGGCAGAAAAGGAGCATTGTAGCATTTGTGTTTACTAAGGCAGTCGCTCTGGGTGTTCATACACACACCTCTGACACCCTGCTTGGGTATTCATTGGTACATCTAGGATGCAGCCTGTAGCGTCATGGAGCAGCCTACAGGAAAGCTTTGTGATAAAGTGACCTACTATGATTATCTTTTCTTAAATCTAAGCTAATTTTTATTTTAAAGCGTCACTGTCTAAGTTGCATCTGTTCTTCAGATTAAAGTTAAGGAACCTAAGGTAAAAATAAAAGAAAGGATTGCCTTTTGCAATTCAGTGATTGCAAATGATTGCTTCTTAGAAGTAAAATAATGAGTGTTTCGCAACTCCCCCCAAAATAACCTACAGAAACACTCCGTGCTCTGCCCAGCAGCTCCTAACAGCCGTGTGCCAGCCCAGCCTGGCCATCCAGCCTCACTGCTGCTGGAAACGGGGGCACAGCTCCCTGCGAGCAGAGTGGAGTCTGTCCATAGAGGAGGAACTGTAGTCTCCAATTTGTCCCTGAGACAACCACCCAGAGGAATTTCAGCCTCTTTCCACTGGCGAGAGGAGGGGTAAGGAACAAGCTCAGTCACTCAAAGGAAAATTGAGCAAACTTCAAAATAATGCATTCTGATTGTCAATATTTTGTATAAGTTGCAATATGCTAGTTAATGAATATTAAATTAGAATGTCAATATTTCCATTCCCCAGCCTTTTAGAGTAGACAGTGTAGGGTAATTTAGCATGAGTAGAAAAACCTAAAACATCCAGTGCACATTTGTGCAGGGTTTGCTTTGCAAGGGCAGCTTGATCTGGCCGGAAAGTTTCCAGTCCAAGGAGTGGCAGCTAAAAGATACCATTGCTACTTTCAGAGGGCTGGAGAAGTGGCTGGAGAAGTGCAGGACAGTCCTGGTTTCTCTGTGTCTTCCTCCAAATAGGAACACCAAAACCTATTGACATAGTGATGAATTTTAGCTTCATTTTCTTGTTCTTATATCGAGTCCTACTACGTTTGGGATTGCTAGGATTCTGGGGAAAGAAGGCAGTCTATAAATGGTCCATCTAGTGTGTATATGTGGAGGAAAGCTTAATTAAACCCACAGCATCTCAAGTGGGCCTAAATTTGGTCTGCATGTTCATGTAATTTCCACTGAAACTAGTGAGGATTGTATTGACGTGTGCGAGAGCAGAGCTGCTGACGCTGCAGGGTTCCCTTTGCTGTGTGGGTTTGTCTCCAGCCTTTAGCACTCCTATGCCTATTGTTTATTTGTATCCTCAGTTTTCCTAAAAGTGCTCATTCCATCCACGATTTCACTGTAAAAAGCACAGTGAAAATGCAGAACAAAAGGTCAATTGCTCCTGTGAAGAACTGACAGCCTAAGTAGAGAGGAGACTGTCACGAGGTACAGACCTTGTGTACATTGACCCGAAAGGGAGGAACGTGGCCTGACCTTGTAGGCACCTGGTTATGATCTCACCATTGGCCTTGGTGGGGTCACCCAGACATGGAAAGGTGACCAAGGGCCTACCTATGACTTCACCAAGACCTTAAGTTTAATTCTTTGAGCTTCTAATCCTCTTGACCCGGTTGAGTTCCTGGTGGTGATGTGAACCTTCTAGTGTTGAGTTCATATTAGAACTGGGTTTCATTTTTCTTAGGTTAGTAGCAGAGGCTTCTGTGGTTTTACAGTACAGAAGTAACTGGTCATTTCCCTAAAAAATGATGAGTTTGAAATCCATTAAAACGAGATATTTCTTGTGACAAGAGCTTAAGAGCTTCTTGCATTTGTGTTTGGAAACATATTCTTTGAACTTTTGTGTAACGTTCAGCCAGTATAAGGCAAACATTCTTCTCCAGTTGGTAATAGGCTGTCTGGTGTCTGTAATTCAGTTATTTAGCTTTAAAATTAACTGTATATATTTGTAAGTTTTTAATTAAGATGTGTTTCTACTCGGAGCTTTTCAGAGCTTACTTAGAGGAGCATCAAACACTGCATAGTTTTGGTCTTTACTTTCTGCCTATTAGCTTCTCCTTCTCTGCTTATAAATTTCTGATGACAGACATAAACATTTACCTCCGTAGGCATTACTTAACTCTGAGATCACTTTGTTCTATAAATACAAATAAATAAAACCCCCTTTAATGGGTGCAGGGGAAGCCAGCAGTGAAGTGGTTAAAGGTTTGTGCCGGCAGACTGGCCAGCAGGAGCTGGCGGTGTGGAGTAAGGGGGACGCCAGCCTGTCTCTAAACTTTTTGGCCCTCCCTGAGTGCAGAGATGAAGGAAGAGCCCTCTATAAATCACTGGAGATTAGAGACCCTGTTCTTGCCGACTCTGCAGGGTTGCACTGCTTAATGTCAAAGCCTCACGTATTACTTTAACAGCACTCCTTTTCTTTATTAAATCCACTTTGAAATAAAAAAATGATGATCTTTCCAGTGAGGGGGAGAAGGCCTAAAAGGATTTAGAAAGTATCTGTTATGTTACATTACGGAGACTAATAACTGTACAGGGAGTAGGTAACATTTTTGCACCATTTTGGAAAGTAAAATGAATAGACTTTACAGAGTTTTCCTCCTTCAAAATATTTATTGCTGTTGATTTTGACTAACTTTAGTGGGCTTCTTAGTAAAGGTGGACTGAGCGTGAACGCTCGTGGGGATTTCCTTCCAGGATTGCAAAATGAAATTTGCATCTTCATTTTTGCACGTTCTGCAGCATCTGGTTTTAGATTAATTTTTTTTAACTTTGGATTTATTCTGGCTGAATTTTATTCTGTCTTTATCTCCATCTGAGTATGATGAAGACATATTTTAAACAGCTGTATCTGTGTCAAATGTCAGTGTTTGCTCATAGCCTCGCTGTCTTGAGGACATGCAGGGGCTTCTAGGCACTGCATATTTATCTATTATAATGGCCTGATTTTCTTCTATTTGTAAAATTCACATTGAGCAGGATATTGTACTTTTTCAATGTGCAAAGTTAATGTGATTGTTTATGCATAATATACTGTTGTTTTTCCACATGTATTTAGTTACCTCATTTAATACGTTGTGTCCCAGCTAACAAATATTTGAAGCCAGAGGAATTGCACATATGTATTTCTTCTGCACATAAGTGTTTCAGATCCTCCAGGTCATTTAGTATCCATTAGGACACTAAAGCTTCTTACTGTTTTCTCATTAATAGTCAAGTCTGTTACCACGACAAAAACAATTTCTGAGAGATGGGATTCTTTGAGAAACATCCCTGATGAGAGTCCTGGAAATCCTAACAGCAAATGTTGTCAAGTTAGATTTCAGCAAAGCATTTCTTTTTAACTGTGCAGCATTATGCCCCAGGAATGTAGTTTTTCTTTTAGTCTCATGACTTTAAACACAACATTGGCATGAAACCCATTAGGAATAACAGATTTATAAGCTTTTGTTGATGGATTCTGTTCAATTGCAGCAGAATGGAAGGTGAAAATATTTTTAGTCTTTAAACGTATTAAAAATAAACTGTGATTATTTTAATTCTGTACATTTGAAGTCATTTGCTTCTTTGCAACTGTGCTCAGCGTGTTTTTCTACCCGTTCACAGTTCATTTATGGTACAGTTTTGAAGTTTGGAAATACTTCACACCTATAAAATGTGGTTTTGCCTTTGCCAGGGAAAATGAATATTGTTTTGCAATGTATCTTATCCAAAAGTTGACAAGTAACAGCTTTTTTGCTAGTTTGTTCTGACAAACAGCTTGAAGGTATCACCTTTGTAGGCGGCTGCCGCAATGAATCGCAGATATTCATTTATAGCTGTTTGTACTCTGTGTGTTCTTTCATGTGTTCAGGAATATTGCCCAGTTTGAAAGTATGAGCTCTTAAAATAACTAGAAATGGGGGTGGGGTCAAGACATTGTATAAACACAGCAAGTTTCTGGGACTGGCTATGTGCATATTTAAGAACGCAGCCTTGGCAATTAACGTTTCACAAGTGTGCTTTTCAGCCCAGAGAAGAGCAGAGCAGGAGGTTATCATGAGAGCGTGAGCAGCGGTCCTGAAGCTGACTTTCAGACCAGCAGTTAGTGTTTTATTAGGAGAGAACAACTCTATAAAAGGAACAGGAGATTCAATCATAATATAGTGGGGTGACATGAAGGCAGCTGACAGCATGGCTTCAAAACCCATTTAAGATCCAAGAAAAGTTGCCACAAGTAATGTGCTGCAGCTGGGGAGAGCGTTTTGGAAAAAGCAGAACCTGCCATAGCCCTGCGGGTTGCGTTCTGGAGCTCGGGCACTCCTTACCACACACAGTCAAACGGGGAGAGATCGCTCGCCCTGTGTCTTGTGTGTGTTTTTCCTTCTCTCTTCTGAAAGCGGTTTGGGGAGAAGTGGGAAGCAGTGACCAGTTTGGTGGTTCGGGTTGGAAGGGGAGTGAAGTGCTGGGGAGCCTGCTCCTGGAGGGTGTTCGCTGCCGTTAGCAGACGCTTCCAAGAAAGGCCATTTTGAAAATGGAAAGTGCTCCAGTTAGCGAGTTTTTAATGATACGTGAAGAAGTGAAATGCAATTTAAAAGGAAAAAAAAATACATTTAAAGATCCTATTTTCCTCCCCTTAATCCTTCCTGGTGTCTGGCAGTTAAGCAGTCACCGTTCTTCCCCTGGAGCAGCAGTCAGCTTTGCTTGATGCCGTATCAGCTCAACTCCAGCATCACTGCCTGCGTCCTGCTGCTCTCTTCTCTGATGCCCGTGACTGCCAGCCAAGTCCTGAGAGGTGCAAAGCACTTATAAATCTAAGGCAAAGACCAAAATATTTTAAACTTATAAACTTTGGTGTGCCAAAGCTGGTTTGGTTTGTGACTGCTTAAACCCAAGTAATTGGAATCATTTGGAAATAGGATACTGTAGTGTGTGTAGCTTAAGAATGGGTTTTTAAAAGCCTTGCTACTCCATTAGTTGAGATGGACTGTTGAGTTTGCGTTCTTTAAACAAATTTGGGAGAAAATTTATGCTTGCTTTCATGTAAGGAAAGCGTGTGGCAGACTGTATACATAGATTTACTTGGCAGGGGATTGACAGCTGCCTAGATGGACTTTCACAGGGCAGCAGTATCAGCAAGGGTGGTGTCTACTACTGAGGGAAAAGATTGGCCAAATTTGTAGTCATCTATGATCAAAATTAGCTTATATTTTGGCTGAAAGTATCGTGTCATTTCTGAAAGAAAAGGTCATCTTCTGTCTGGTACTCTGGCAGAGGGTACTGCTAATTTAGGAATAAGTAATGGGGTTTTCATTCTTACACAGGTTGAGATACTAAAATTCACTGCATGGAAAGGGGCTTAAAGAGAGGAAGCGTGATTACAACAAATATCACTGTTTTTTCTGAGTAATTACAAGGATTTTTTACATGTTCTCTTCTAAAAGGACAACAGAAATACAGTGTAAAGGAATTTTCGGAATTAACGTGTAGATTTGCATTGCTTCCCAACACAGGGAAGAAGTATCCAGTATGGAAAAAAATCCCTCAAACAAGCAAATCTTTCATTTTTAATTTATCTATACTAGAAGCAGAATCAAAATAGTTACAGTAAGTGTTTGGAATTCCTTTTTTTATTAAAAAATTCCATGCCAATTGTGTTTTTTGAAGAAAGCAGAAGCACAGGTAGAATTAGGAAATCCAGGCTCCTGCTGTCAGCCTCAGCACTGCATTAAATTGACTTTAAAATGGGCACCTGGCGACACTGACACGGGTCCGTGGAGAAGGGGCTCCAGGGTGGGGAGAGCTATCGTCCCCCTTCCTGAAGCTCCATCCCATCTCTGCCACCTTCTGACCACTCTGCCAGTAATTTCTCAGTAATTAGTCTCTTTTTGGCGCTGCATCCCATGCGAGAGAGATTGAATGGGGAGGACTGATTTAAGAAGCCATTTCTTGTGTGCCTGAAAGGTTGGGATTTATTTGCCATTGTTGTCTCCCCCTCGTATTTATGAGTGGCAAGGTAACATAAAATAGAGTGTGCTAATTTGGCTCCTGGGGAATACAGCACTGCCAGGAGGTTGGGGTTATTAGCAAAGCAAGTATCTGTCATCCTGCAAACAAGATGGCTTAAAGATTATGCACTAATTTCACACTTACTATAGCATAGCATTACTGCTGCAGAAAATGATGGAGAATAAGCTGAACACTCATTTGCCCATAAACCTTCAGGGGGCTAATGTCCTAAAAAGCCACTGAAATTGGATATCTGGAAAATGAACTCATTTTTAAGTGGGTCACAACATCTGTGATTATCTCGTCGGGATTACTGGCGTGATGGTGCTGTGGTATCCTCCAGTGCTCCTGTGGACTTTGCCTCTCCACACTGAGGTTGGCAGAGAGAGCCTGCAAGTGGTCTGTGGCCTGAGCAGCACTGGTGGGTCTGACCAGCACTTCCAGAGCTTGCCTTCGTGGGTGGGTGGAAGAAGAATGTCAGGATGGTCTAGAAATGCTGGGTACTTCATCCCTGGTTTAAAAAACACCAGTTTGGATTTTGGATTAGGGATAAATCTTGACCTGTTGTTTCCCACCTATTAAAATAATATCATGTTCTTACGTGCTTTTGTCTTCCTGTCTTCTAGGTTATAATTTAGATAAAAAGATGGAGAAGATGATTTAGAAAATAGCAGGAAATTTATTTTAGAAACTACCTGGAGCTTTGAGTCAGACTGTGTAGGGGGTATGGACTTTACCTCTTTTCACATCACCAGAAGTCCTGCTG
>NW_008632278.1:19203-46442 GCF_000691845.1 Merops nubicus
GCCCTGGGTAGGGAATGGGGCAGTTTCTCTATGAGCAACATGGAGAGCAGGCCTGGTGCAAAGTTTAAAACAGACTCAGCATCAGAAGCCTCCCAGATAATCATGTGTGCATTTCATGTTGTCAGGCCACTTCATGGTGATGACATTTAATTCAGACATTTATATCATTCTCATTTAGCACTAGCCTGCTTTTCAAACAGGAGGCAGTGGCCTTTATTCACCCCTCCCTCTCAGCAAGGTTGACAAAGCTTCTGAGTCTCTGCTGGCAAGCATTGTCATTCTGAAGGCCCACCAAGAGGTTGCTGCATGGCTAGATTCAGGCAGTGTCTTTTACTGAGGTACCCTGATATGTCAGTCAAAGGACATGCTCTTTCTAGGTCATTTGGATCCTCCTTTCACCCCGCCGTCAGAGCTGTGTCTCATTCCTTCCCCTGAAATCCCTTTGTGAATATGTCTTTGGAGCAAACTACAAAGGATTGTAGCCTTTTAGCAATTCTTCCTACACAGCCTGCTAAAAATGGTGCCTTGCTCTAGTCCTCAAGGCACTTGAGGCTATACATGTGGTGACTTAATCCTTGGAAGATGTGGGAATCCTCAAAACTATGTGCTGGGATTTGGGGTGGAATCTCAATTTCCTTCCTCTCAGATAGAGCACCATGAGAAAAGGCCGTGGTGCTTGCAGGAGCCATCTGTGAGCACTGAGCCAGGCTAACCAGGGCCCAGAGCAGCCACTGCACCCCCAGCCCACCTCCTGCCTTCTGAGCAGAGAGCTGGAACTTGCTCGCTTTTCCCTTGCCTCTGCCAGGGGATGAGGCAGGAGAGGGGAGAGATGAGTCTTGATTCCAGAAGCCTGTGAAATTGGTATTTTTTTCACTCCCTAATGTTAATAAGTTTTATGACAAAGAATCCTTCTTACTCAGGAGACCTGGGGAAGAGCCTGTGCTCCCAGAATTGTTATCTTGAAGGGCTTTAGAAATACAATTGACTGAAACTTGAAAAATGTGAAACACTCAGAAAAAAAAGCCACCTTCTGTTAGACTAGTTCTGTAGAAAGGGGCGGGGGGGTGGAAAAGGGACAGAAGCCAAAACTGGAAATCATACACTCCTCCTTTGCTTAGTGCTTTGAACAAAGGTTGGCCTCCCCTCCCATCACTGGAGCTCTCAGCCCCTTCTTGGGGGCAGCAGGCAAGTCATTACAAATTGGGAAAAATTGGTGCTGGTTTTGAGCAGGCTGTTTTTCTCAGCAGTGGCTGGGGTCACGGGCTCCCAAAGGTTATTTCCTGCTGCACAGTCAACCGGCCAAACAACATTGTTCGTGGGGAGTGCCAGCTCCAAACAACGTTATGCCCCCAAGTGATTGTTTACCTAACACAGTTTTTGCTTTATTTTTCTTCTCATGCTACTTTGTTTCTGTTCAGACTCTCACAGAAGGTAAAATAGGAAATGGTAAAATACAAAGAAGTAGAGGACAAAGCAGTGTAAGGAAAGGGTTGATGCCAGTTCAAACTTAGAGGAAAGCGCGACTTATACAAGGGTCCTGCAACATATTCAATGGTCTCTGAAACCCAAAGAGGTTCCATTTTCATGCATTTCAGCTTTGAGTGTAATCAGCTTATACATAATTATTTTCATGCCTGAAACAGTACAGGAAGCTGCAGAGAACTGAAATATTTATCATGAGATTTATGAAGGAATGATCTGAAGAGCTTTCATATAGTTTATAAATGTCATCCATATCTAAATACACAGTGGTAGCCCAGAAGGAGAGGAGTCTTGTCATGAAGCATGACAAAGCAACTATTGATCTCGCCAAAAGGGAAAGCAGTGCTGAAAAAACACCAGGGACAACTGAGAGAAGGATGGAACGTGACGAGGAGATAGAAGGAGAGGCCAAGGACAGGTTACCAGAGAAGCAGGCCTGAGTCCAAATACTCCAGATGCAAAATCCCTCAGTTTTGGTAAACTTGGATTAGCATTTAAGAACAAACAGAAGAACGCAGCTGGCCTTCCAGCTCTATCATTGATTAAACAATATCTGAAAGCCTTTGAAGTCCAGAGAAGTTTGGGGAGCTCAGTCTTGCCGTTTATCTGGAAGGGTTGAAGTATTCCTTCCTGGTTTTCTGTTTTAGCACCTCTGCAAAGGGGCTTTCTAATGAGCTAAATATATAGAAAGGTGTAGGGAGAAACTCGGGATTCGTGTATGGGAAAGATCTATTTAGAGCAACCCTGCTGCAATCGTTCTGGAGGCAGTTTTTAGCTGCTGTCTCCAGAGAGGCCTGTCCTGCAGGACTCCCAGCTCCCCCCTTCCGCACACAGCCTTCCTCTTGGCATCACTTTCGTCTTCCCACTCAGGATGTTGTGAGAGATAATTTCTTCTGACTAGAAAATTACCTTTCCAAGCCTGATTTATATATAAACACTGGTGTTTTTCAATACTAGGAGGAGGGAGGGGGACGTCAAAGTTGGATTTTTAGGCTGTTATTGGTGTGTGTAATTAAAAATTCACAGATGTGGGGGAAGAAGGCAGAAGTGGGATGCAGAAGAGCAGAGTTTTATTTATGATTCTTCCACGATTTCTCATGGTATATAGTTGAATCCAGCCTCCCCTCTTATAAACTGGGAGCAAGACTGTGTCCATAAAGTGTTTAAAACTGCCCACATGGGAGGCAGTAAGTGTGAGCTGTTAGTGGTGACTGGAAGAAATCATGGGTGTTTATGAATGCCCGAAGGCCAGGATCCATCCCATATGGCTTTCAGCACCTAGAAAAAGGTGCTTGAGCTAATTTAATCTTCTCCACTCACTTTTTAAGAAACTTACAGGAACTGTGTCCATAACTTAGTCAACAGTTCGTGCCTGGAGCAAGGCAGGATGGATCTGAACCTTGCTTTCTGAAATGCTACCATGGTGCTTAAGTTCCCCTCTGGGTTTGCACACTGAGCTTTCTCACTGGCATAGGTTGGTTATTTTTCAGCTAGATTTACGGAGTCTTCATGCAATGAATCTGTTGCTCTCTCATTTCCACGTAGCCAGCAAATGGAGATTTTTTGCATTGCACAATTGTTAATTTGAAACAGTATCAAACCATGAAAACTGTGCTCCCTTCATCTGGGTTTCTCAAGCCTGTTGTTCCATTCACTGTCATCCTCAAACCCTGAGGAGATGGCAGTCAAGCTCCTGTCCTGCAGTTGCTTTATGTACTAGTGATCTTTTTTTCTTCACAAACCACTATGAGAAAATCATTCACTTTGATGGACAGGGTATAACATCTCAGAGAGGGCTCTCTCTGCCAGGGTTGCAAATTTTTATCCCAGTCCTGAGAGGTGTTTTGAATGCTAGTAGCACCTCCTATCACTGATTGAAGTCTTTTTAATTTGCCAGTATTGCTGTCCAGAGATGAGTTTGCCTGCAGTAGCTTTTGGGACTGCCGTGGTCTGTGTTTGTCAGTGCAGTATCTGCCACGAGGCAGCCAGCTAGAGAAGCTGTTTGAAAGCTTTGGCATCGATGAGCTGGAGGAATTGCAAACCCAAACCTCCGATGAGCTGCTTGCATAGGAAGTGGGAGTTTGGCTTGGCCTGGGGAACAGGAGTGTGAAATCCCATGTGATGGTCACTGCCTCTGTGTCAGGAGCAGCCAGTTCTCTCTAGGTAGCAGAGCTGTGCTGGTACAAACTACAGGTTTACTAACTGGCTTCAGAGCCAAATCAGACGACCTTTACTCGGATGCTGGGAGTTTTGCTGGAGTAAAATCTGTAGAACTTCAGTGATGAGCATGAGCTTTGCTAGTGCTCTTGTGCTTCAGACAGTGGAATCTGGGGTGTATTCAAATCCCTGGCAGAACCGTCGCTGGCTGCGGTGGAGACAGGACTCCCTCCTCTGATTGAATGGTACAGGGCCATGGTGAGCGTTTGGTCTGGCATCTTGAGTGAAGTTTAAAAATGCTTAAGCCCTTGTAAAAAAAAGGGGTTGCTTGTTTTCTTGTCTGTTGTTAGCAGCAGACATGGAGGGGTTTTTTTGATAAGTTTATGGCCATGTATAATTCCAGTGTCCAAAATACCAGTTTCCTCTAGTAGCTAAGTTGGTTTCTGCTTTTGGAGTGCTTGGTTACAACTCAATAATGGAAATAAAAACTTCTGGCTTAAATATTGGGCAGTTACATTTCAGAGCAATTGTAACAGCTTTATAAATATGAGTATCTTTAATACCTTGAAGGAGTTGCTCCCTATACTACAGCATTAGCTAGATACCTTTATTCACCATTTGTATGAAGTGCTAGAAATGCTGCGTGTCCTTCAGTTGTAAACATTCACTTGCCTTTGCATATGTTTGTGTGCATCAGATGACAGAGGTCCAGATGACTCTGTGCTGATGCTGTATAGAGACATCTTCCTTATTACTGAAAAAAAGGAGTTCTCTTAAGCCAGTGCTTTAAGAAGCATCTGAAACAGTTCTAACATTGAAGAAGTTGTGATTTTATGATGGAAGTAAGAACCCACTTGCAGGTAAGTTTTTAGGGTAAATTTAGTCTGTATTTGCCTCAGGTAGACTCGCATAATGAGCTTCATACCCCAAGTTTATGAAAATGTTTTATTTTGACTGCTTTAGGTTAATAGAGTTTAGTAAAGTCCTTTTGTTACTGTAGCCACTGGTCTCAAGGTCTCAGCCCTCCCCTTTCCCCAGGTCAGAGTGCAGGAAAAACCTGGTATAACCTGCCAGTCCCGTGCCTCTCCTTTACCAGAGAGGGGTCAAGTCCCACAGAATTTGAGCTCACTTGTCATGTCTGGTGTTGCATCTTCCCAGCCTGCTTTTCATACCCTATTTTATTTCCACATCTTTCTTCATTTGCCTTCTCCTTGGCATTCCTTACACACCCGCAGGTATCATCTCCTTAGGTTTGCAGAAAGTCTCCCTGCACTTTTCCAACAGCACATTGTCTGTTCATTCAGATTCCTTCATAAAACCTAACATCTTCCAGGAAATTATTCCTCCTGCACTGTCACTAATAATCTCTCCCACATCCTCCTCTATCATTTTTTTCTATGTCTCGTTCTCTGTTTTCTGTCACGAGTTTCTGCAAAGCAGGGAATGTGTCTGTCCAGGTTGATTCTTTACCATATATACTTTAAATATATGCTGTAAAATATTGCTTATATTAGAACCTTGAAAAAGATAATATTGAGCCTTTATAAATATTTACCAGTTTACCTTTGGTGCTTTATAACATCCTAATGCTGAGAGTACAAGAGGCAAAGAGTCTAGTTCAGCATTAGCTTATCTGGCTGGCTGTAGGATGGGTAAACCCCTGGTTCCTGCACAGCTAGCTCCTCCTCTGCATAATAATATGAAAAAAGCAGCCACTGCTGTGTAGGACATGAACTAGAAGTTTTGATTCTCTAATTTTCAGCTATGAGACATGTTAATAGGTGAGCTGAGTTTGTGTTTGGCTTTGGAAATGTTTTAGATCCAACTGTAGGTGTGTATGTGTATTATGTATATGTGTTTATTCATATATGTAGAGTGTGTCTATGTGCATGTGCTATACATTATAATACTAAAGAAACAGGAATAGATTTTTATTTTGCTTGAGTGTGCTGTGAAGCAAGAACTCACTCGTGTTGTACTACAGTAAAAGTGGTAATAAAAAGACTGGGTTTTAGGCCTGTAGCGAAACAGTTCCATGTAAACATGCACAGGTATTTGAGAGCAAAGGAGAGATACGTGGGAGATAAAAGAGAACAAATGGGTAACTTCTAATTACACGTATTTTAGTTCATCTGGCATCCAGATGATCACCCTCGATTCTGACGGTTTTGACAAATCAGTTTATTAGAACTGTAAATGTAACCCAGGACTGTGCAGTAGGCAAGGGAACACTGATTTTTTTTTTTTTAAAATTTTTTTTTTTTCATATTATATTCAGTCATTTCATTATTGGAGGTAAATACTGCTTGTACTTAGAAACACAACAGCTGGTCTCATGTGAGAAGGCAATCCACAGATTAACTTGCCAAATGTATTACCAGTTCATTTCACTAGACTGAGAACCTAAGGGTATTTTAATAGTTTTGACCTTCATCAGACAAGAAAAAAAATGCCCTCATTCTCAAGTTGAACCTGCAACTTCAACACTGATCTGGTCTGTGCAGTGTGAAGTGTGCCCTGGCAGCCTCCTTGTGAAGCAGGCTGAGAACTGAGGAATTTATATAAAATAAATGGGTCAAATTCTGTGTTAAAAGGTGGTTCCCAGGCTTGCTCAGGAGGAGAGATACTTTGATTACTTCTATTGCTGGTTTCAGAGCCGCTTGCATAGAGCAGCCACATGAGGGTTCTTGCTGTTGAAATTTGCATTGAGCAAGGAGTTTTTAGTCACATATTTGAACATCTAATTCAGCTTAATGTAGATATTTATGTTTTAAAAAATGGTTTTATTCAAATTGCAAGGCCAGATGTGTGCAGCCTCTCCTCTGTTCCCCAGAGCTATTCCTCCTGCTGTTTGCAGACCTTGCTCTCTGCAGGCTTGTGGCCCAATTCTGTGCATGGTGCTGTGTGCTCTGGAAGCAAAGTGCTTTTCAGTGAGCAGCTTCAGAGATAGGTGTGTATCCTGTGCTGGCAAAGGGAGCTTTGGTGGAGATGAGATTAGAGCAGATCTTCTAAAGAGAGACTAGTTTTTTAGCAGCTTTCCTCTGTAACCTTTTTTTTTGACCCATGGAAATCTTCCTCCAAGGAAGGCACAGTGCTGGACCCTGCAGCCTTTTGGGGCTGGCAGGTCCATGTCCCAGCACTCTCAGCCATTGCTCTCCCCAGGCAGCCTCTCCCACCGAGTTTCTCTGTCACCTCCCTGGGGACTTCGCACACCCAAACTTGCCTGGTGTTGAAAATGGGAGAGGATCAGGCTCATCCACTAGGGCAAACTGGCTTGTTGGGGCTCATCCAGGTGCAGTCCCTCAAATCGAGGTCTCCAGAGACATGTGCATTTACGTGGACCTGACTCTCTGCTTTCCTTCAGGAAGAGTTATGAGTGCTGGGGATTTAAGGGTGGGACTTCTGAAAGCTCTTGACATTGGCCTAATTCAGCTTCCTTTGAAGTTGAGGGAGCTTTGCCATTGATTTCGTTGGAAGTGAAGCGCAGCAGACGCCGAGTGCTTTCCAAGCTCCTGGCGCAGACACAAAAGGAGTTGAGCTTCCCTGTCCTGTTCAGAGCTGTGTGCTCTCGTCCAAGGGGCCACCTGGTACAACCACTTCTCCCTTCCCATTTCTGAGTCTCTCCTTTCCTCTGCTCTTTCCTCCCTTTCTTCCTTCTGCATGCAGTGCTGTGACCAGGCACAAGTGCAAACAGATGAATTGGCAGGACCTGGAAGTTACCAGCCCGTCCTGATGGTGGCTGAAGCCTTGAGACAGATTTTGTGTCTTAACTTTTTGTTCTCATTTCTTCATCAGATCTTTTTCCAAGTCTCATGGTCACTTATTAATGCTCTGTAAGAACTCTCAGAGAGAATCTAGTTTTGAGATGTGAGATGGCCAAAACCACTGCAACGCTTGTTCCATAAAACCTACATCTTATTTCACAGTCCTATGACTGCTTTTAAAAATAGCTTCTCTGTACAATCTCCACAATCCCTTTCCCAGCTCCATGATCTTTGAAGTGAGATAAACCAGACAAATATAAAGATTTTTATTATTATTATTTTTTTATGACATTTACCAGATTAGCAAACAGGGATTTACTTTGCGCTTTCCTTCCCCTGTGCTGTTTCTGTGAGAGATTAGTAAAACTTTGTATTATCTAGAGCTCCCTGCTCTGCTGAGCATTGTGTCAAGCTGCTGGTTCCTGCAAAGGAAGAGCAGATCCTTGAACTTGAATCTCTGCAGCAGAACTCCTTCCATTTGATCTCTAAACCTGCTTGTAATTCCCAGACCTACCAATAACATCTTCAGGTGGCAATATCCATATAAATGTGTGTACATCACTTCATTGCATGTAACTGAGGTGCTGGTGTGCTGTGACTGCTGTGCAGGCTGGATCCTGCCATCCCTGAGCCTGCAAGCAGTCCTCCTTTTGCCTAACATTCAATCAATTGTAATCAGGTTAAACCACAGTTTGAAGATAAAACTTTTAGATTCTTCCATTTAAACCTTCTTTTGCTTGCTCAGCTGTATTTCTGCAACACTACAATCTGTGTTCAGCCTGTTCAGGGAATCACTCTTTACTGTTTTGACCTGATCTTCTACTTCTAGTATGGATCAAATGTGGACTGAGGATTGGGGATGGATGGTTGGAACAAGGGCCTTGTATGGGCACAGAAGGAATGCAGTGTTGTGATATTGTAAAGGCATGTTTTGGTTTGGTGTTTTTCTCTTTTTTAAAAAAAAAAAGAATAATGAGACTACACAGAAAATCCTAGGTTTGCATTTAGTGTCATTTCAAGTAGAAATAGTTGCTCTTTATTCCGTTATTTCCTTGGTTTTAGAATAATTCCGAATCTAATGTTACTGAATGTTTAATCTTCATTTGATAATAAGGCAAGAGTAGTTTCCTTGGCACTTTATTCTCCAATTTGTTTACCTTTTCATAGTAACACAGAGTTGTATTTCTTAAGAATTTCAGGGTGATTTAGGCATCCATTAATGTCCACTTCAGCATGTTTTTACTGGTTTTGACACGTAATTTCCTGAACACACTGACACTTCCCACCCTTGGATTCTTAAGGCAAATATTGTTCCACCAACACCAATTTTCTTCCTTGTTCACTAAATTTTCCTCTTTGATTTTGCTAGTTGGCGATGAAAAAAAGTTGAATTTTCATTATCAGCTCAGATCAATAAATCTGAAGGAGAAAATAGAGGAAACCTCAACTCTGGGGAGTCCCAGTCAGCAAACATTTACTGATAAAGGAAACACTCGTATATCTGACACGTCATCAGCTCCCAGTGTTTGCTTATGCCCCAAGTGCTTGTCGCTACAAGATGAAACTGCTACTGAAGCTGGGTTTCCATGGTCCCTCCGAGAGCTTCCTTTAGTCAGAGCTTTGGTTATGAACCACTGAGTGAGGTACAGTGGAGACTGCTCTTTTCAAGGAGTCTTCCTCAAAAGATGGGTGAACTCGAGGGATGCTTTCAGAAACCCTCTAAAATTGCACTCAGTTGATGGTGGGAATGAACAAGCACTTGTTTGGGTTCTTTTGCTGAAGGGTTGTATGAACTTTGCTATCGTGGTGGATAAGATACAGAAATGTTGCTTTATAGTTTCTCTGGCTCATGTTTTTTTTGGCCTTGATACCACAACTGGGTTGTTATTTATTGTTGTGATTAGAACTAGGTGCTAACTTATTTTAAAAATATGAAGATAAAACCATACTGAGAAGAACAGAGAGTCATACAAGCAAGGAATCAACCTCATACTGAGGGAGTCACGTGGTAATGCTTTTTGGTTAGTGCTGTGTCCTGGTTATATTTCAGTTAGGCTCTTAGTCTCATGAGCTGGAAAATCTTGAAACAAATACAGTGGGTTCAGTTGTGGTATCTCCACTGAGGAACGTTATCTACACAAGAAGTCCTAAGGGGATGCACAGAGTTGCTCAAATGCTTTAGGCCTGGATTTAAACATACTTGAGCTGCAGGTATCTGGCAAGAAATGAAAACTTTGTTTATTTTTCAGTGTGTTACCATCTTTAATTATTCAGTAGACCTCTGGCAACTACCTGATTTATCTTCTCATTGTCTTGCTGCGGTAGTGTTTGATTTGAAACATAATCAGCTGTTGGAATAACACCTATGCAGACTAGTTGGTTTTGCCACAAGGATGTCCTTTCTGGATGGCTGTGTAGTGTAGATGAGTATGGTTCTTTTTCCTCATTAATGCCTTAAAGGTCATAGTAAACATACAGGTTGGTGGGGTTTTTTTTGGGGGGGAAGTTCTTTGCAGCAGCGTTTAAGTCCATCTCAATATCTCTTGGGACTGAACAATGTTAAATGTTATTTTAGAGAGAGCCTGAGCATGTCATAGGGAACTTTACTAATAATGTTATACCCTAAGTAGGGATTTGAGCTATAAATCTATTCTATACAGCATGAAGAAGCACTTAGACCTGGCAGATGGCTTAAGTGCCATGCTAGGAAGTACAAGGTTTGCAAACAGTTCTTTGACATGAAGACTAGCACAGCTATGAATCTTAGCAGAGTTGCTCTGAAGGGTTTACCTACCTCAGTTTCCCTCATTTTAATTAGATTTTGTAATTTACAGTAGATCAGGGCTTTACAGTATGAATTGGGTGAAAGTCAAGCTCTTTCCTCAGAAGATGGAAACCTTCAATACACTGATATCCCTAATGTTTGCTCATTATTTTTGCAGGCAAATGGAGATTTAGCTTTGTTTATCTGTGGGATTAGTTGTTGGGATTGGCTTTGAAGCTCTGAGGATTATATTACGATGTTTGTGCACAACACTTTAGGCAACCTTTGCATTCCTACAAGTATTATAAACAGTGCTCATCTGTATGGTAAAAATAATTAAATGGGAGCCTTGCTAGTGGCAGCCGAAGCTCCCTGAGGTCCCTGTATCTCAGCTGGGGACTGCAGCAGTAAAATGGGCTGTTCTCCCTACCTGGAGGTGTGGGATCAGCACCTGATCCACCACCTCATTCCATGTCAGGTCAGCCCCTGGGTTTCCCCCTCAGCACAGCAGGCAGGATGCCCAGAGCCTGGGCAGGACCACGCTGTCTGTGTTGCCCCATAGGAATAAGGGCAAGACCACCACCAACCTCCTTGTAGGCCACGGTGATTGCAGATGGTAACAGCTTTCAATCATGATGAACTGGGCTGGATTGAAACTAGTGATTTAGAGCTGAAAGTCTCTGTATCCTGTTGCCATGAGCTCTCGAGTACTCGGGACACACCTCATTAGTTTGATTCTCAGTGTTTGCTGAATGTCTGCCCTTTGCCTGCTTCACTTTCTCCAAGGATGCCTTCTGATAAATCTCCATCTAATTTGAGGTGCTAATTGAAAAAGGGGTCATTTTAATTTTTAAAATCTGTTTCATGCCTCGCCCCTGGACAGTGTTGAAACTAAAGATGTTTCTAACTGGGACACCACGCAGGGCTCTTGCCTGTGGTTGTGCTTTGTGGAAGGAACCAGATGGAGAGGTGCTGGGAGCTCTTCTGGCAGGTGGGTGATGCACAGGGCATCACGTCCCAAGCTCTTGTAAAGTAATTTCAGTGAGTGGGCTGCATAGGCAGGGGCTCTCTTGCTCTCAGTTCAATAGTTTTACCACTGGATGCAAATGTACTCGCCAAAAATTAAAATAACAGTCACGTCCTGTCTAAATTTCTATTTCTGATTATACAGTTTCTGTTTCTGATGATAGAATTTTTATTTCTGATGTACTCCAAGGAAGAACTCTTTCCTGGAGACTTGAGTGTCTTCCTGAACATGACTTGATGAAGCACTGAATAAAGTTCCCAAAATTGAGCAGCCCTTAAAATAGTAAAACTGGAGATGTTTGAGTTGTACTCTGTAAGATCAAAATGGGGGTGAGAACCTAAGATGATGTTGAGGCTATCGAGAACTGTACACTTAAACCACCTGTTCTAGAAGTTAGTGCAGCAATAAGAAAAAAAGTAAGGTGGAAATAAGGATATCTATTTGATAGTAACACAAAAAAGCCTCTCTGCTTTTTAACATTTTGGTGGAGAGGGTGGGGTGTTAAGTTCAGCAATTTATTAACCAATGATGTCCTACTGGGATCTTTAACTTTTTTATTATTACTATCATCTTCATTTTTGCATTTTAGTGTTTATTCCTTTTTCCTTATTTGGCTTACAGCATCTCATTTTTTCTGTCCTTTCTTCTAGGAATAATGAAAACCAAAAATACCACGCAGTAATGAGAAACAATAGTGTACAAAGATTAACGTCACAAACCCATCACTGACCTCAATAACATTTCACAACATTTAGTTTTCATTACAGTGAAATGTTACTGCATACTTCTTACATGAACTTCTGAAGAAAAATATATGATAGGGCTTTCCAAAAATACACATATGTTGGGAAATAAGACTTTTAAATCAAGAGTTTTACACATACACTGATCACATTTGACGAATCAGATGTATGGTATTAATTACTCTGAACACACAGCAAAAAGTCTTAAACGTTTAGAAAACAGATTTTCTGCTTTGCTGATACAGACACATGTCATAGGTTCTTCAAAAGGTGCATTCTGAATTTTAGTGCTGTTTGCTCCCTTTGGATGATGAAAGAACATTAAATTTTTAAATTGTATTTGTAAAAAGTATTGCTTGGCATAGAGTTTAGGAAAGAACATTTAGAACAGGTTGATCTGTAACACCACAAGCAGTCTGTTTTCTATCAATGATTCCTAGCCAGCTTATTAAACAGATTTATACAATGAAAGAATCTAATAACAAAAACATTCACCTCCTTTATTACTTGGCATTATTTATGGCTCTTACTTTTTTTTAGCTACCTTTTTATATATCGGAATCTGCCAACATTGTATTTATAAAGTTTATGTACTAGCAGCATTTGTTGGGCAGGGATTTGGGTTATGTTATGTTTCTTTCCTCCTACATATATTATTACTAAATCTATATACAAATGCTTGTAAAGGTTTAAAAAAGAGAAGAAAAACACCCAAATTCTGGAGAAATTGAATGTTTGAAAAATTCATTCTGGAGAAACGGAATTTTTTATGTACTTACATTTTAGATATTCTCTCAATAATAACCAAAATAATGGTGCTTATGGCAGAGCCTGTTCCAAGGCTTTTACTGTATTCTCCAGAATCTTCAGTGTAGAATCGTAGACCAGGAAGTGTTTACACACTGTGAAATCAGAAGTTCCTCCCAAGACTATCAATTCAAATCTCTAAATATCTATAATTACCCTCCAAAGAACAACTTTGTCTTCAAGACCTCCTTCCTTCCTTCCTTTCCTCCCTTCCTTCTGTCTCTCTGTCTTAAGGCGACAGCTACAATGGCACGTTTGTCATCCTGAGATGGAGTTAATGGGAGCCATTGAGCTTTCTGCCCCTAGCTCCCAGTGCCAGCTCTTGGCTTGTGCAGTGAGTCAGGGTTGGGCCTGGCACAGATGGAGCCATGAAACTAAAATATAGCCTCCCTTTGCTATAGATTGTTCTTTCCTGGCAAGCCAGATCTGCAGCTTCAAAAGTGGCCAGGGCAACCTCTCTCAATGGGCCTGCTCAGGGACATGACAACCTGGCATTAAACCATCTTTTTTTTTTCTGGAAGGTTACTGCTTTCCTTGATGCTCCTGTGTATGCCCAAGACAGCCCTTTTGCTGAAGTTAGAAATGCCTTGAGATGCCTTTTCTGTATTCAGAGAGGGAAATAAAGGGTCATATTTGAGATGGGGACTGGAGGTCTTGCAGCATAGGACTCCCAAGCTCCCGTCAGCAAATGGGGAGCACAGCAGTGAGGACAGAAGTTGGTGGTTTGGTCAGCCTGGTGAGAGGGAAACAGCTAAACCCTCAGAGATCCATGCAGCAGGCACGGGGAGCTGCAGGTTTCCCTCTGTAAACAATAGCAGTAGACTGTGGAAATAAATAAAAAGTGAGCCATGGAATCAGGGGAAGTTTTGTGTTGGATTCTCCTGGTCCGTGCTTCCCACCGAGCGGGCTCTGAGGGCACAGCAGGGCAGGAGAGACTTTGTTCCCCCTCCCACCTGGGGCTCTGTGGGTTTATAAGGGATCAGTCCAGGAACAGACACTCTGGGCCTGGCTCTCAGATTGCCTGTGTCTCACCCTCCCAGAAACGTTCCTCCTGAATGCACATGCTCTGAATAGTCCAGAAGAAAACCTTTATTTTCTTTCCCCACTGAGGTTAACCAAGTCTCCTTCTGTTTTGCTGTGCTCAGCAGTTAAGGCCAAAGTTTACAAGAAAGGTAATTACAGTCTTACTTTTAATTGTAATTAACTATGAGAAAAGAATCACAAATAATCCAGCTACTCTTTGGCTGAACCAAGGCATTATATATAATGTGACCAAGAAAACGGCTTGCCCTTCAGCCATTAATTTTAGCAGCTCTGTTATTCCTAAATTACATAAACCTCTGGTGTCAGAGGGGAGAGAATATGAATCAGCTCAGATATTTCACTGGAACACATCGCCCATAGTTGTGTCAGAATGTGCAATGCTTTTGAAGCACTTCAGATTATGATAAATTAGAAACATGTAATTAAGAAAACCAGGAACTCCAAATAAAGAAGTCACAAGTGAAAAATGTTAGTAATGAGTTACAAGGGTCTCTGGGTTTGTAAGATCCAAACCTGAACTTAGTCTTTTGGAGGGAGTCTTTACCTTGTATTGCAAAAGATTTTGGAGGGGTGTGAGCATGGCGAGGAAGCTTTTAGAGGACAGTGCTGCCTAAAAGTGGTAGGAGAGACACATTTGTGTGTGGATGTAAGATGTAAGATGGAGATGGGAAACATTTTAAGTGTCTTATTCCTAACTGTATTCATTGATTATGAGTCAAATTCTGAGCATTTGCCCCTAATTGTGATAAATGCTGCTCTTTCTGAACTCTTTATTTAACTGGAATTGAGCTCCTCTTTTCCTACCTGGCATTTGCCTGTGCTGCGGTCGCTCCTCTGGTGTATGTGGGTAGACAGTCAGTCCCCAGGGAGCTGAGGAAGTCTGAGGATCAATGGCACCACTGGTGACAAAGAAAGGAGTTGAACCAAGCCTTGAAAGCACAGGGAAATGTCAGACGTGCACGTTCTAGGCCCGTACCGAGGCGGATTTTGCTTGTGCTGCTGGCACTTACAGAGCCAGAGATCCAAGCTGACACAGACCTTGGCAGCATTGTTAGGGTGATCTTCATTTGAAGATGAACTATTCTTGAACAATTTCTCCACTGTATCTGACACAAACAGGCTTTTCTTCAACACCAGACGTGCATGTCTTCTTGCTCCAACTATTTTTTTCTTGAACAAACATATGTATTGTAGCCAATGCAAGGAAAATCCCACTCGCTATTTATGTTTGAGTTCCTTATGTCCCATTAACAATATCCCAGTGTACTCATGGCAGTATAGCATCTTGATCCAGATCCAGCACTGTTTTCCTGGATTCCCCTTTGGACACTTAAGTGCCACAAAGCAATTGGTCTTATTTAGTGACCTTCCATCCCAGAGGCTCTATTTTTTGGGCACTGAAATAGTTTCCTGTCCCTTTCTACAATTTTTGCTAAGTAGAGAGCACCTCTCACTGTGAATCTGACATAAGAATGTTTTATTAGGACTAGCAACGGAGTTTGCACCATCTGAAACATCATTGTGCTTAAGGATTTTTATCTTCTGTCCTGTGACTCTTCTGTACACAGAGGAGGCCTCATTTTGGTGATGCTGCTGACCACCATGCAAAGAAGCATTATGTGGGCACTATTTGAATATAGTTGGAATAGCAGACAGCTCTCAAAGTCCAAAAGTTCTCTGTAACATGGAAGAGGACCCTGCTGTGGGTGCATTTCCTTCAGGGCTGCTACAGATGCAGCCACAGAAACTAATGTGTTTGGGGTTGGTATAGATTTGGTATATACAGTGTGAGTGTGTGCGTTGTTAGGGTCAAATGCCACTGACTGATTCATTGAGTGATTTCTCTAAGTAATAATATAGAAAAAAACAACAGAATACTGGCTGTTCCTCCCACAGATAGGCTTCAAGGTGAGAGGTGAAGCTGTGGCACTGCCAGGACCTGGCCCCTCAGAGAGCAGATATATTTGGCCCCTTGTAATCCCTACACAAACCGGTGATTTGACTGCAGAGCTCTTGGAAAATAGCAAAACAGGGGAGAAATGGCACTTGATAGCATCATTAAAATTAAAAAGGTGGATGCAAGCATAAATCTAGCGATGAGGCACTGCCCGTTGGAATTACCTGCTTGCTTTTTAATACATTTTGATATCTCAGATCACGGGATAGCCCACAGCTAATGCTTAAAAAAAGTACTGTAAAGAAACCTCTTGCCCCACTGTATACGTTCAGACTCCGTTGACATTTGGCAGCCAAAGCCTTGAATAGAAGACTAAGCCTTCGCCCCGGCTGGCGTCGGCTTCCTTGTGGTTACTCTTTGTTTTTGTGGACACAGAGATTTAGATGTCTGCAGTCCCTTGAAAACCAGCAAGATGTCTGCTAGCTGGCTGGCTTCGATTCATTCCGACACCGCGAAACACGCCCCTTCGTTTCACCTCTTTGTCAGCAGCAGAGGAGCCTGGATGCTCTGCAAAAGATTTGATGACACCGTCAAAATGTTTTCACTTGACTGCAACCCGGTGGCGACCCCACAATAAAGAAAATGGGAAGGAGCCATGCAAAGATCAGACGCCAATAAAGCCAGCAGTTAACCTCTCCAGCCTGACTTTAAGACTCTCTCTGCCTAAGAATTTGTGGCTGTATTTTAGCACCTAATGCAAAGAGAGCTGCAGCTAAAGCCTTTCTTGGTTAATGTTTCCTAATTTATCTCTCGGAGCATTTTTTTTCTTCCTTTCCCTCCCTCTTATTCCTTTCTTTCCCCCCTTCTTTTCTTTTTCTAAAATTTTTTTTCTTGTTCTTTTTCTTCTTTTTTTTCCTCCTTTTTTGGTGTAAGAGACAATTAGGCACATTCTTCTTCAGTATAAATAAATACAGCCTTTGTACCAAATACCATCACTTAATGTGATGGACTACCATTGCATAACATTTATTTTAGTATATGTTAATGAAGATTTATTTTGAGATGGAGTCTGACTGTTTTTGTTAGCTTAGCTTTGGAAAGCTGGATTTAAAAGCTACCCTCAACTCAGTAAGTTTTCTGTCCTGTCAGTGTCAGCCATTGATTTATCCAAAAAGTCGTATTGTTTACAGCAGAGACATTAAATCATAAAACAACTTCCATTGTATCCTGTGCTCAGATAGGCAAAAACATTTCCTAACTGTTAAACCAGCTGGTCTAATCTTTAATGACTTTGTTTCAGTGGCCAAATCTACTTCTTTGTGCTGTTATAATGCAACATTAGATTAGTTACTGTCTCTGAAATTGCTGTCAGTCAGGCTCTGTTTATGAAGGATCATGGTATTTTTCATAAATCATTTTTTTCTTCTTTTACTGTTTAAAGGATAATAGTACTGTAGCTTTGCAATTGTTTTATGAGGCAGTAATCTTGTTCCTGTGAGGATAAACTGTGAGGCCAAAGGCAGTGCTTATCTCCAGAGAAGCCAGTTATTGCTGAGGAAATCGCCCTGAAACATCAATTCTCGCTGTTGTGGCACAGGTTCTGCCCCTTCCAAACATCAGCGACAGGATTTTGTGTCAAAAATAGCCCATAACAATGGGCCTGTGCAACCGAAGTGCAGGAATTGTGGGATTCTTCTGCAATTAGGTGACTGTCTTCTGAAGTAAGTTGGCTCGAACATCAAAGGCTGAACTCCTCAGCTAGGGCTGCAGAGCCGGGCACGCGCTCGTGGCGTGGGATTGCTGCGTGTGCTGGTGGGTGCTGCAGCCTGCAGTCAGCTCTGCCCATGGAGCAGATGTGGGCTTCAACGCCAGCACGTGCTCGTGCCAGCAAGAACAACCCCTTCTCATAAAACCACACAGAGAGGTTCTGGTTGGCTCTGTGTTCCTTCATTGCATCTTTGCTTTTCTGGCTGCAGCCAGGAGTAGCACCCGCAGCAACAGCATCTTGGCAGCTCGTTGCCTTTAGCTAGACATTGAAAACGTTTTTAGTCCTTTCTGCATTGAAAAGCAGCTGGAGAAGGGCAGCTCACAGCAACGACCATAGTGCTGAGTCCAAGCTTTGCAAAACGTGAGCAGTCCCAGGCGTGCTCCCTGCGAAAATCCGCGTCACACACGCTGGCTTGGAAGTAACGTGGCACCTAACTGCGAACTGTCAGACGTCCTGCGTTGATACACAATGTCCTTAAGAGGTTTATTCAATTAACAGTTTAAACTTTCATTATATTTTGCCATTTGGTGAAGAGGATTCTTATGCATTTAATAGTTTTATGCATTTACCCATTAGTCCCTTAAGTGGGCTGGCTAGCAGGAGCCCTGCCATTTTCCCGGCGGGGGTGCGGGGAGCCAGGGCGGGCAGAGCAGACAGTGATACATGACACGTGTCCCGGCCGTTTGTATCTCCCTGACCTCCTCAATCCATCTCCCTGAAGGTTGCTGTGCATTAATCCTGAGGCAGCTGCTGTTTGCAGCCTCTTCTAGGTATTGGGGCAGGTAGCCAAAGGTTCAGGTAGCCTCTTTGCATGCTGAGCTGTACAAGAGCCCAGATTGGCACTATATTTTCTTCAAAACAGAACCTTAGAAGAAAATGACATATGTTCTTTAACCTAAGGACTGCTGATCACTTTAAATACTTTAAATTAATCCAGCTTCATTTGTTAAAACTAGCATCATCTGCTTAACGACTAAGGGTACGCTGTTTTATACTTAAAAACAGGCACCACAACAAATCTTGCAAATCTTACCCTGATGCTTCCTGCAAGATTGTCTAAAAACCATTTTACAGTTGTATTAATATTCTGTGTTTGTCATTATCCATATTCCTTTTTAAATTCCCACTATGCAGCGATAATGCAGTTTTTGTTTCCTTACACTGCAGATATTTGTGGCCCTGCTCTGTCTGTGCAGAAGACAGACAGGCTGGGCAGGTCACTGGATTTGTCTACATCCAGTCTCCTTGATGGGGAGCTGAGGCTGAGGGCAGGAGGCTCGCCCACCCCTTGGCTTAATAGGCAGCAAATTCAAGTACTGAAGGTTAAGATTCTTACCATTATCAGAGGCTTCTGTAAGCCAGTATTTCAGGTCTATTTGGCTTTTGATAATGGTCAGGGATGAAATGTTTGCTGCCTTTAAAAGGAGTTATAAAAAATGAAATAAGCAATGTCCACGTAATTACAAAAAAAAAAATAAATCAGAAATGCAATAATAAATGGAATAGTTATTTCTCACAGAAACCCCATGGAACAGTAACACGGAACAGTTCTTTCAGACCCCGAGTAAGGACAGAGCTATGGCTTATTTTATTTCTGGCATTTTGTACTGAAATAATCAGCGTATCACATCGTGAAAATAATTACTGCAAGGGCTTAGACCTTTGAACAGGTCTGTCCTCTTGCAAACAACCCTTAAATCTGTGGCCACCAGAGGAAAGGCATTCCTGGTGCGGTGCACTTAGAAATCACTTCCATTTGGGTTTAATAGAGCTGGAGTCTATTCCCAGAGGGACTGTTGCCACCCTTTATTTGCCATTTGTCTCTGGTATTGAGGCTGAAGTCAGAGAGAAGAAGCAAATTTGCTAAAATTTGCTCATCAGTTTTTATACCTCCTACAGGCAGTGAATAGTTACTTTTGTCCCAATTTTATAGGTGCTGTTTGTTTATAAATTCTCCAGTAAGGTCAGTGTTGACAGAGATGTCAGAGAATATTTGTCTGTCTCTAAAATTAATGAAAAATCCCGTGTAGAGGATTTTGGCATACTCTCATTGCTTCTAGCGCCTTCCCCTAGTAATAATTATTATACCTGTGTTAAATTGAGCAGATTTAATTGATGTAATTTATAGGAACATGAGTATTTGCCTAAAATGCAGTCGATCTCCTGTGTAAGAAGCAGCCAGCTGACAGGGGAGGGAGATTTTAAGTCAGTGTTTTTGTATCAACAGGCTTGAAAGGATCTGCTGGGTAGTGTCAGAAATAAACCCGGCTGGATCATACCTTGCCTGCTCCGGTGGCTTCCTACCGAGCGAGAAAGGCCTTGGGCTGTCCTTGCCAATCTTGAGATGAGGCTGCACAGGGCACAACACGAGATTTAGGCTGTCAGAAAGACCCAGTTCTGCAGCTCTTAGCGCAGGATTTCACAGAAACACAGAACATAGATTGCCTGTAGGTCTGATGACTTTTTCTCATTTCCTTTGCTGGCCCGTTGGCTGTAAAGAGCGATGCATGAAAACCCTCAACGTGCTCTGTGAGTGGAGCACGCAGCTGTTTTCGTCTTTCTTTATTATTATTTCTATTATTCTTCCTTACATTGCCATCGGTTCCCAACCTGTTTGTTAGAACATTGTGTTCTGGCAAGTCGAGCTTCTCAGTGTGACCATCATGGCTAGAAAATTATGCTGTCAGGGACGGAGGGACACTTGGCCATGGCCAGGCTTTGGTCATGGTTGGGCTTTGGTCATGGTTGGGCTTTAGCTACGGCCTGGCTTTGCCCATGGCTGGACTTTGGCTACAGCTGGGTTTTGGCCATGGCCTGGCTTTGCCCATGGCCGGGCTTTGGCTACAGCTGGGTTTTGGCCATGGCCAGGCTTTGGCCATCGGTGGGCTTTGGCTACAGCTGGGTTTTGGCCATGGCCAGGCTTTGGCCATCGGTGGGCTTTGGCTACAGCTGGGTTTTGGCCATGGCCAGGCTTTGGCCATCGGTGGGCTTTGGCTACAGCTGGGTTTTGGCCATGGCCAGGCTTTGGCCCTCGGTGGGCTTCAGACCTCGAGGCTTTGGCCAGCGGTGGGCTTCAGCCCTGGCCGGGCCTGCACTGGGCGACGTTCGGGCCTGCGCCAGGCGATGAGCCGCTCGCCATGGTGGCTCCCTGCTCCCCGGCCAGCAGCAGCGTTCCCTGTCTCGGGCGTTCTCTTCAGCAGGCTCCTCTGCTGCAGATGTATCGTTTTCAGCCAAATATGACCACCTGCAAGTTTGTGCTGGTGTTAGCATTTTCGTCTCCCATTATTCAAATCCAGCTGGTTACTCCTTTGAAGTTCGCTCCCTCATGTTAAATGTTAACTCTAATTCCTGTTGGCCACAGAGGCAGATAGCACATTCTTTCCTGTCTGTGTGATAATGGCCACAAGCACGCTGGCTGCCTCCGTCCCGGCCCACCGCTGCTGCTCCTTCCTCTCCTCGGGAAGGAATGTCAGTGCTCAGCCTGCCACGGAGTGAGCTGCTCCTGCCAAAAGCTCTGGGCCGAGCCTAGCCCCGAGGACTGTCTGTACCCAGCAGGTATCTCGTGTGTCCAAACCTCTCTTCCATGTGCTTAGGAGAGAGAAAAATCACCAAAGAATCACATCTAGGGGTGAATTTTGAACAACACTAGAGTTCAGGGTGGGTTTTTTCAGATGCATGCAGGCTGTTTTGCTTTTTCCAGCTGTCCTAGGAGTTTTCTAAACATATTTCAGTGCTTATCCTTGCATTAAGCACAACAGCAATGGAGGGGGAGACTTGTGACCATTTGAACTTGGAATCCCCAGAGAGCTTTTTATTCTAATAAAACAGCAAAATATTGGATACATGACACCCCTTACATCAAACTCTATCATATTAAGGAAACCTTAGAACTCTGGTCTGCAGTCTGGCCTGATACATTACAATTCATCAGGGATCAGTATAAGAAATAATTACATCTATTTATTTATTCCACTGTCAGAATGTTGACACTAGTTTTTCATATTGTCTCTGTCATGAAGAATCATAATTAAATAACATGTCAAATGTATTGATCATACAGTTATAAATCTGTTTGATGTATCATAGAGGCCTTTTGTTATTAGGAGATATCACAAGATTAAAATTAAAGTTTGCCAAGCCGTCTACCTCATTCTACACAGGAATGTTTCCTCTTAATTAACCACAAAATTTTGATGGCTTGTCATTCTGATATTACAGAAAGTAATCTCTTCCTTTTAATTTCAAGTTCAGACTACCATTTCCCTTTGACCAAAATCTGGCTAGATATGTACAGTCATATTTAGGGTATGAAATGACATACTTCTGTTGTATTTTTTCCACTTTTCTGTCCTAATTCCTCTACTTAAGAGGCACTGTCTTACCACAAACATCAGCTAGAGATGCCCTTCCATTTTTCTACTTTTTCTGCATAAAAACAGGGAGTGGGAGCCTTATCCTCCATCATTCCTTCCTCTCTTTTCATAGCTGTGTGTGGATGCCAGTCAGTGTCAGTGGCTGTGGATACATGAAAGTCTGTCACAGCTCCAGCTCCTCAACTCACACCTTTGGGAAAAACGGATTTTTAGGAAGGTGACAAGGACAAAAAAAAAAACCAGTAACTTCAGTGTCTAAATGGCACTGTTTAGTCCAGAGCAAATATAATTTGCAAGGAATCATATTCTTTGTACAACCCACATGCTACTTCAAAGGATAAAAAGATGTAAATAAATAGGCATTTGTTGTCCCTTTTTGATGTGTTTTCTCCCGTTTTCTGTAAGAACATAAGCTAGGAAGGTTTTACTCAGATTTGGTGGCAGAACACATGCATTAAGATTAAGTTTCTTTTTAAAATTTGCATTCTTTGCTTTGTATGCTTCCTAAATGGGGCAAGAGGGTTTCTTAGTATGTCTTAGTATTAAAATCTAAAGTAACAGACCTTCATTCTAATGAGCTTTGTAAATCTGACCTAAAAAGTGTCGCCTGGAGTCTTTGAAATGAGTTTCCTACAACTTCCTCTGATCTGATTGTGTGTTTTAGGGGAGGTTAAATGGGTTAAGATTCTTAGCTGTCCTAAAGCCATTGGAGTGATTCCTTATTAATCTTTTTCACCCCCTAAGACATCATCTACAGATCTAGGCGGATTTAGTACATAAGATAACATAGTCAGCCCTGCCATAACTATCCCCACAGCTTCTGAAAGGACAAAAGGGTGACAAAAATATGCAGAAACCCTTCCAAAGGTTCATGTTAACAATACTTTCCAGTCTTCTTCTTGCCAATGTTCAGGTCTTAGTTGTGGCATAAGACAAGTTTTATCGTCACAGGATAATATCTCCATAACTTGTGATCTAAATTACAAAGAAGTTTGTTGTGCTCTGTGTCCTATGGCAAAACTTGTGAGCAGAAGATGTGCTTTTCAATTAGCCCTGTTACCGCCGATAACCAAGAGCTTCTTGTTCCTGCAGTAAGGGTGCTTGGCAGCCGTGCCAGGGGCTCCTCCTCCCTGCCTGCTCCCAAACAGCTTTTCCTCCCAGTCTCCTCTTTGCTGCAGCCTTGGGAAGGCTGCTGAGGTCTGGACAGAGGGGCTGTGTTGATGGTGAAATTTTCCAGAGCTTTAATTCAGGGAGGGAAATTCCCTTTCCACCAAGTAAATAGCAACCAAAAAAAAAAAAAAAAATAAAGAGATAAAAATCCTGAGACAGTTGCATTTGTTTGTTTGGTTGATGCTTGTGTCTCAGGCATCCTTCGACATAGCAGTTGAAGGGTGTTTGCTTCTGGTGGGAAGGCAAATACTTTTATCATAAAGATTTTTTTTTTTGAAGAAAAAAAAATCTAGTTATCCTTTGACATGGAGTATATATTTCAAATTATTCCTTTCTACCTCATTCAGCTGTTATATCTGCACAGCAGCAATGGGGTTTCCAGTGCCACCTTCTTCTGCTAGAACTATTTGCTCATATTAATTGTCTGTGCCACAAAATGTGAGTGAGTCTGTGGCCAGAGAATTTTTTTTGTTTGGCTGTCCAGGGCCTAACAGCATTTGGAAACCTTAGGTGTTGTATAAATAATGATAACATAATTTCAAGGATCAGCTGCCATTTAATCAATGTCAGGAGATTGTCAATTCCTTCCATGATTTATGGCTGTGAAAATACAGAATGATTTGTAGAATAACAAGAAGCATCCCCCCTGAAGGGGGTATTTTGAAAACACAGCAAACTGAAACACGAAACTATTTTGGAAGAATTTTCTCAGGATTTTGAAGTGCTTGCCTTTGCATTGAGCTCCCTGTTGACATAAGTGTTCCTTGGTCCTTTGCAGGTGCTACTGTAGTCTCATGGAGCTCTCAGGAACCCATTAGAGTCTTTTGGCCTCAAGAAAAAGAAAAAAAAAAGAAAAACACTTTAAAATAGCGAGTGGCTTCTTCAAAGCTGGGGCTCCCTGATAAGTAACCACAGTGTATGGTTTTCCTTGGGTTCTAACGCCTTCTGAAAGGGAAGAGCCCAGCCCCACAACAGTGCGGGGCCAGCGGTGCCCGCGGTCCCCACCGCCCCGGGGTCATCGCTCCGGCCTCGCTTCGATAAGGCACTTAAGCATGTGCTTAACTTCTTCCACACAAAGGAAAGCATTTAAGCACGGTTCTTAAATCTCGGTGGCTCTAAGTCAAGTGTATCTTTAAAGTGTTCTTCTCAGCTGGCCGAATGTCCAGTGGCAAATCTTTCAAGGAAGTGGAGCTGAGAACGGAACATCGATAAAATACCGGGTACCCAAGGCAGGGGCTCGTGCACGCCGTCGGGCAGGTGGGATTCACCCTTCCTAGCACGCCCACAAGCTTACCTGAGCCCCAGGCTGATCGTTTAGACTTTCCACACTGGTTTGCCCATCTCTAAAATGGGGCTCCTGATTTTGTTTTCTTCCTGGGCTGCAGATAATATAGGTCTTCATAAAATTCATGTCACCAGGTCATCAGCAACTTGTAACCACGCTTATGGTTAGCTGGGTGTGTTGTTGTATCTCTGAGATACAGCAGCAGTAGGAGCACTTCTTAAAGGGGATGTAGCTGTCACTCTTCTTCTTTAACAATATTTAATCTCGAAGCCATTGAATTATAGGCGTATTTGAAAAGCTGTTAGACCTGTGTATGGCAAAAGATGAAAACACTGAAGACATGGACTCCTTTTTTTGCTCTTTTCCAGCAACTCTGAAGCCAAAATTATGACTTGAGTTGCATTCTGCCCAGTAAATGCACCCTGCTTCCATAATTCCCTCGCTGGTACTTCTGACACCAGCATGCCAGGGATTTTTGTCTGCATGGAGACCAGGTTTGGAGTCTGCAGAGATGTTTCAGGAAGAATCTGGGAGAGCTCAGGAATGCATGCTTTATAAAAAAAAAAAAAAATACACTGGAGGCAGTTTAGGTATTTAGCCCCTGAAGCATTTTTTGTATCTCTTAATTACTTATAATCTGACTTTTCTTTCTAATTGAGGCTCCCAGCATCTGTCTAGCTACCAATACTCTTAACTACTAATTTACATTGCAGTTGGCACCTGACCTTACATGACACATGTAAGACTCTTAGACAGATAATCCTGGCTTCTTCTTGAGACTTATGTCGCCATGGAGGGGTCAGTGGTGTGAGACAGCACAGCTTGAGGTGCGAAGTGCCGCGGCAGCTCACACACTTTACCTAGCTGAGTCTGGGAATCCCTTAACAGGCTGATCCGGGCTTTTACACAGCCAGTCCTCCTGCTTTTGTCCTGGGCAGGCATTTCTCTGCCTGTCACTTACAGGCCTTAAAGCAGCATGTCTGTGTTGGTTAATTTGCAGACATCAGTAGACACATTTCACACTGAATTCCACCCTGTGGGGCCGTGTCTAATTGGACAAATTTGAGCAGCAGGCAGAAAAGCCACCACAGCATGGAGCAGTGATATATGGGCACAGGCAAAGGGCTGCAGTCTTAAAGCCACAGCTCCTCCGCTTGCCTGCTTCCCAAATTTGAAGCAGGACTGGCCCAAGGAGCAAGGTTCAGCATCCCATGGGATCACCTTGGTGCTACAGGATTTTCCAGAGCGAGTGCGTTTCTCTCTGTGCATTCATTCTGCTAACGAAACGTGCTCGGAAGGAGCAGGAAAGTGTTTGCAACTTTGCAGCAGGGCACAGGAACGTTTAGTCCAGCCTGGACCCCTGAAATTAAAGCCTTGTTCAGCTTTAAACTGCACAGCTGCGATCCACATTAGAGTTTCTTTCAGGGAATTTCCTGCAATATTGCAGCAGGCAAGGTGAAGCAGGGAGGCATTGTTATTAGCAAAAAGAAGAGGAAAAAGAAAGAATTTCAGAACCTTGGCAATAAAAGTGAGTTGAAGGGTTGTTTCTGGTCATAGATGTTTCTTTTCCATTTTATGTTGCTTAAGCGTAATAAATGTCAGATGGCTCAAGTAGCATGTTTTATTAAAATAAGTGAATTTGGACTTCAGGAACAAGTGCTGCGTTGATAGTGCTGCGCACGGGACAGCTTGGGTTTTGCAGGGAACAAGTAGGGGGTCCAGGCCACCCCTCACCCATGTCTGCAGGGACCATTTTTAGGGAGAAATAGCCTGAAATCCTATTTCCACATAGTAGCTCTGTTTTTGGTGTCTCTGCTGAGATCACAAACAAAAGTGCCATCTAATGACAACTGTGAAAAGCCTTTTGGAATGTGAAATTGAAGAATATTATGTGGTTTGGTTGGGTTTTGGTTAGTTGGTATTCTGGATGCTTTTGTTAAGTGGATTGAGACTTTAACTCAATTTTTATAAATTGTGGAAGGGCCACAAGAAGATGATGATTTTCCATTGTTGTTTCCCTGCTGCTCTGGGCACATGGTGCAGCTCAGCAAAATGGTGAGAAATCCAGCTCCCAAGTGTCTTGTTTTGAAGTTCATTAGAGTAATTCGCAAAATACCAGGCCCCCAAACCCCAGTATAATTGTTTCTTAGAATGCATTTCTATTAGTGCAAGCATTTCTATTAGTGACATAAATATATTGTTGATAGTTGATGATTTAAAGACATCTGAGCCTTTGGCTCCTCACACAAGCGAGCGATCCACAGGGCTGCTGCAGCACCACGGTCGGCAGCATGTCCAAGGGAGGCTCCTCGGCTCTGCTGCCACCTCTCTTGCTGCCCCAAAATGCCACATTATGTGGATGTCACAAAAAGGTCTCTGCCAAAACAGCATGGAAATGATGGCTTCAACTGATAGAAACAGTAATTATTGTTTTTTCTCTGTGATTGATGTCTGTTTACGTTTAATGTAGTCACTAGATCAAAACTGAAGTCTTTGGTTAATCAGATATGGGCTTAGAAACCAAAACTAAGTCATTCATGTGGATATGGTTGAATTTCCTCCTGTCCTTGCGACCTGTTCCTTCAATCCTGTAGCTTAGATCTGAGGGTTTGCTTTACTTAACTTTTTCCAAACCGAAATAAAAAGCAGCTTACTTTAACATATATCATGGGAGCACTGTGGATTTTTACCCCTCTGGGCCACTCAAAACAAGCCCTAGGCCCAACAGTCCTGAAAACTTCTGTGGAGCTGAAAGTGCAAGATTTAATGCCTTGTAACATTAATCTGCCTCTATAATAAATTAGCGATGCAGAGTGTGTCAGAAACACCTCTGGTGCAGAGCAGTCAGACTCAGCACGGTGGTGGGTGAAGGCAGGAGAGGTCGTGTCACTGCCCACCAGCATCCCAGGCAGGGGGAGAGACATCAGCTGTGTTCCAGGCTCTCTCTGGTCACATTCC
>NW_008632278.1:46473-68506 GCF_000691845.1 Merops nubicus
AGTGGTGCTGCTTCCCTTCACAGCTGGTGAGAGCCTTCCAGTGGAAGCCCACTCAATCCCTTAGAAACACCATGACAAGTATAAATACTAGAAAGGCTTTAAAAACACATTAAGCATTAGATCAACAGCTACCAGGATGTGACTGAGGAGGTCAGAAAAAAATGAGTCTAGTAAATATTCATGTGCCAGTTTTAGTGTTGATGGGGAAAGGTGTGTGAGCAGGCAGGGAGGGAGCATCTGCCAGGCAGCCCTGGAACCCTGTCATTCCCTTCCTCTGCTATCCTATGGGAGAGTCAGAGCTTCTTCTGCCCTCTGCATCTTCTTTTTCTCCTTCTGTGAAATGGGAGGTGCACCTCACATCATCAGTAGGATAGGATAAGTGGTGAGGGTGCCAGCCCTGGGGGAACCCCACCCCAAGCTCCTCTGAGCTGGCAGCCTGAGCTGTGTGCATCCGTCGGCAGGAACACGAGTAGCTTGCAGAGAGTCTTGTAAATATGAATCGTTGCTTAAGTGCCAAAATTATAATTAAAAAGGTTTTCTCCTTTGGCTTTTGTCTACATACTTTCCTAATATTGTCATTTGGCAAAGCCAGGGTGTCTCTCACAATGTAATTGCCACAGAACATTTCCTTGAAAGAGCAGCAACACCCCGCCTCCTCCTAACACTTGCATGTGGAAAGCACCAACTGTTTTATAGGCAATAGTGAATTATGCTTTTCAGTGCAAGGAGGTATTAACTGTCTGTGCAGCTGAGACAGCTGTAAACCAGCTTCTGAGATGAAGTGACCTGCCTGAGGCTGCACGTCGGATGCTGTAGCAGAGGCAGGAGCTGCTGTGATGCCTCTTCCAGAGAGAAAATACAGAGGCTTTTACAAGATAATCTATGTGTGTATATTATTATTCTTCTCTTCCTCCTCTCTGGGGGGGTCTGTATGTAAGAAGGGACTTGTCCCATCCAGGGCAGCAGTGCCCTGGGCTGCGTGTTGGTGCGGCGTGGCCACCAGCAGCTCCACTGCCCCAAGCTCTTTCTGCAGCCTCTCTGCCTGGTTTTCGGTGGGAAGCCGGGGCTGTGGTGATGCCAGGCCTGCTCCTCTCCTCAGTACTGCTGGCACTTCACAAGCATTTGGGGGTTTAAAGAGCCAAAGGGCTCTCCTGCTGCCCTGTTAAAGAGTGCCAGGTAATCCCTTTATGTAGTTACTGGCATTTCCCTGCCAGAGCATCACAACCTGCAGGGAGGGTGGCTGAGAAATTGAGGTGCCTCCCTGCCAGGGACTGAATGGCAAGAAACACCTCGGGCTTCATTTTCTTAAAAAGCAGTTGTGATAGTAGTAGAATCAGTAAATAAACAGAACGGATCTTTAAAATCACTTGCAGAACACACTTTCTATTTTGGGACAAAACTTTGGAGATCTGGAAGTTTTCCAACTGTTTCAAAATGAACCCTTAAATTAAAATGATAGCTTCTGGGGGGATTGTTTAATTTTATTTTTTTTTTTTAAACTTTAGTGCCAAGAAAGTTAATCTTCGAGATGGGGCTTACTGTTGAGGGAGGAATAGCACATGGCAATTAGGACTTTTTGCCCTCTTCTGACTGATGAAGCAAAGTTTGGGGTAGTACAGGCTCAGGTCTTCAGCTGGCCTAAATTAGCCCAGCTCGGTTCAGGCTCCAGCTGTAGGCACATATTACTGTTCCATTGCAGCAGATCTCATTTATGACATGTTTTTAAAGCAGATCTGTGAAATGATCCAGCTTTAAAAAAATAACACTAATAAGGGTGTAGTTACATGAGCATCTTATCCCACAGCAAAGCCAGTTTAAGAGGCTCCCAGCCCTTCCCTGACCCTGTCTTCTCCTTCCAGCCCCACAGTTCGTTTCCCTTCAGCTCTACTGCTGCAAGGTTTTGGTGTTTGTGGGTCTGGGGTTGTTTTTCCCCACTTCTTACATTGTTTCAATGGTCAGGTAGAGCAGATTTCCTTAACACAAGTATGAGCAGAGCAGAGTGCACCATGTGCTGTGGCAGAGGAGTGGTGATGGGGGATGAGACGAGGGGCTGGGAAGTACATGGCAGCAGCAGTCTTTCAAATGGACTTTGGTGCCTGAGCAGATGTTCCTGCAGCTACTGCTAAACCCAAGTGGCTTTGCAGGGCCTTTATTCAAAGAACCAGGCAGGCAAACAGCTGAGCAGGCACTTCTGGCACTGCGTGGGTAGGTGGGTAGGAGCTCACACCCCAACAAGTGACCATAGAATGGATTGGGGTGGAAGGGACCTTTCAAGGTCATCCAGTCCAACTCCCCTGCAGTGAGCAGGGATTTCTTCAACTAGAGCAGGTTGCTCAGAGCCCTGTCCAACCTGACTTAGAATGTTTCCAAGGATGGGGCATCTACCACCTCTCTGGGCATCCTGTGGTGCTGGCTGAGGGTTCGGCTCCTGGAGTCAGCAAAGCGTGTAGCATGGTTGCAGTCGATTCCTGGACCTGCTGAGCTGGGGCCATAGCATTTAGTTTATTAAGTAAATCACACTGGTCTTTGCTTCCCAGCTCAGTTTCATCAGCACAGCACTGGTGTTAGTGCTGGAATGGAGGAGAAGGAGTTGAGGTTTCAAGGAACCTCAGAATAGTTCACTCTACCGGGAAATTCAGTCTGCTGGGATTCTGTGCTCCATAGCAATGAGATCAAATGCTTTCCTAACCTATTTACTTTAAATGTATCTTGAATATTAGTAATGATGTAGTAAACAGACAGATCTTTAAAAAGCGTGGTGCCTGGTGAATGTCTGACACAATATTTAATGAGCACAGGAAGGTTTTTCTTCCAACTGCCTTTGGTCTGTGGAATGTGTTTTCTCCTTGTTTTGGCTGGATGGATCTTGTGGCTGATCTATTTAAAAATAATTAAGTGAACAGTTGCAGAAACAACATGGTATCTTAGACCTGCACATGGTACAGATTAGGTGGAAACACCAAGCTTTCCTTCGTGTGGGGGGTGGTTATCAGTACCCTCTGAACAATGTGTGCAGATATCGTTCCACATCCTTTCTAAAGGTCCTGAAAAACATGATGACACGTAACGAAACCTCCCCAGGGCTGCAGTTTGGTATTCAGTGGGGAAGAAGCAGGGACTCAGGGATTCTGTGGCTGCTCGGGTGATGTGGGATCCTTTGGCACTTGCTGGATGAGTCCCACATCTGCAGTGCACAGTGCTGGCAGTGATGCCACGGCGTGGGTTTGCTTGTCTGCTGCTTTCTGGGAGCAAGATATATTACTTGCTTCTCTTATTCCTTTATACATTACACAGAGTGGAAACAAAAATCAGTTACAAACACAGAGTCCATCAATCATTACTAACCTAGAAGATAGACCATTACAGTATATCTTCTTTCTTCTTCTTCCTTCTGGTCTTTGCACACAGCAGTAGTAACACAAGAAGAATTGAGTTGCTCAGCTGCACACTGGAGTGTAGAAACAACTGTCCATACAGTCACCATGCCTCGGGCAGTGCTACCTGCCTGCTGCAGCTCTGCCCCCCTCCTGGGATCACAGCGTGGTCACTCAAGCAGTCTGGGTGTGACCAAAGGGACAGTGAGACAAAGTGTAGCTATTCTGGTTTAGCTGAATCAGGAATAAAGCCCTTAACCACACATCCAGGTGGAGGCGATGCCCAGAATAGACCCCTAAGGACAGATGGGTACCAGTGGCTTTGCCAGTTGGATTTCTTTTTGTAGTAATTTTTGCAGCAGTGCCAATGAGATGATGGTGGTAAGAGGTGCCTGTTTACATTTGGTGGTCATTAGCACATTTCTTTTTTGATTAACCTTTTGTGTACGACAGCTGTTCAGTGCAATCCAGAGGGGCTTTCTGATTTGAGAATTTATGATAAAGGCATTCTAACAGGAGGAATTTGAGCTCCTGGAGTTAATCTGGGTGTGCACAGGTTATGGCAGCAACATTCGCTGGTTTTCCTACTTCCTGTAATCCTGTTGATACCAGTTACATGATCATAAAATTCATGTTAGAACATTAGCAAATGCAAACACGTAGCCACGTTCTCATCATTTAGCCTAATTTTAATCCTTTGGATAAAGTACTTCATTTTTATCAATTCACAGGGATGGAAGTGACAAGCCCGTTTATAACTATCAGTGATACAGAGCAGCAGCTACAAAAAAAAGCCATGGGATTTTGGAATCGACACTGAGAAACTTTTCCATAAATGCCAGGAATAACATTATATTTGAATATTTAACCCTTACCCAGGCAATTTGAGGACTGGAAACCATATGTGCTTTTCATAATGGGAGCCAAGATGACCCTACATAAAGATAAATATAACTACATAAAAGCATTCAGGAAGGATGGTGTTGTGGTTAAGAGCTGGGCAAGGACTGGGGAGCTCGAAGGTCTAATCCCAGCTCAGCCACAGGCTTCTTGGGTGATCCTGGGCATGTAACTTAATCTCTGTGTCTTTCAGTTTTTCCATTTATGAATGAGAGATAATAACAATGCCCCACAGCCATGCCCAGAGGATAAACATTGCTGCTTGGGAGGTGTGGGCTTGGAGATGGTGCTGGTGACCACCAGGGTAAGAGTTAGCCAAGTGCTCTGCTGAAGGTACGTGCTACACAGCTGTCAGTGGTATTCACAGTTTCACCTCTCCTTCTCAAAAGGCTGATTGAATAAATTCCTGCCTTAATTAGCCAGCATGTCAGACCAGGGGAGTGCACCAAAGCCTTGTTGGGAAGTCACATCATTGGGAAATGTTCCTTATTTTGAACATAAGTTAAATTTAAAAAGAACGAGGGGGAAAAATGAGAAAACAAAAAGGAAACCTCCAGTAGATGAGACCATCTGTTTTTGTTTGAGTGCTACCTAACTAACTTGTGTTTATTGGTTATAGACTGGTGTTTTCTGTATACAGTCTCTGGCCAGGTAGCTGCTGTTATGCTCATGACTTGGGATCTACGTCTGCCCTTTGTGAGTCTGCTCAGCAGTTACAAATCCTGATCCACTTACAGTTCTTTGAAAAGATGGCTTTTTTCAAAGTAACCATCCAAACAGAGATTTTTCTTCATTGGTAACTGAGAATCTCTGCTCGTAGCCGGGGCCTCCCACCAGGATATCGTTTCATCCCCGTGGGAGCCAAGGTGCTGGAGCTGATGGCACATGGGACAGGCAGCCTGTACGACTGCCAGTGTGGGAGGAACCACCTTCATGAGCTCAGGTCTCTGCCAAGGAGCTCTCCCTGCTCTGGGCAGTAGGTGAAAGCCTGCTGAAGGCTGAGCAGCCGGCCCTGGGCTCGTGCAGGGGCTGGGCTGCGTAAGGTGCGGGGGAGCGTGATCGCCCATGGTTTGGAAGGAAGAGTTTTGATGTAATTATACCCTTCAGCCATTGCCACACTTTCCTCTCTTTCATCTTCAGGCAGGTCCACACGTTCAGATGTGAAGCTGGAAATGAAACACATCTGGATATCCAAAAATGACAACAGACTTCTATTTGCTATTTTTGGTATACAACAAAAGCTTTGTATCTTGCTAATTGAACATATGGGCTCTCAGTTGCTTTTTTCCCCTGCTAAACTCCACTTTTCCATGTGTCATCATACGATTCCAACATTTGATCTGTCGAGTCCATCTTGGCCATGTGTTTGTTGTAATCTGCTACACATGTAGGCTTGTTTTCGTGTGCGTCCTGACCTCCAGTGAGAGCTGCAGTTGTTTCCATCATGGATAGTGTTGAGGAGTTACACATCCTTTTTATCAGTGTATTTGGCCACCGTCAGCTCCTCGCAGCGTGGATCAGGGATCCTGCCAAGCCTCTGAAAGCTCAGTGTTTGGGGTAGCCATATCTATTTGTGTTGTGATACCAGATGCTGGGTTTTTTCACTGTAACAGCAGTAGAAGGGAAAGCCTCCCAAAAATAGAAAATATCCACGTAAATGCAGCGTCTCACCAAGGGAAGCTGAGAGACAGCATCAGCTGGTTAGAGTTGGGGTGTAAGGAAGGGTGGGAGGTGGCCGACCAGACGATGGTCACCGGACACACCTGAGATGCCAAAAGCAGTGTTTGCCTGTGCAGAAGGCAGTGTGCCTTATGGAATCTGCAGGATAAAAAGAGAAATGCCATCTCTGGGGTGGGGGACTGAGCCCTTTAAAGCAGGCTGTGCCTTACATCCCCACTGGGAACTTGGCCCCACTGTAGGACGTTCGTGAGACTCAGCTCATGATGAATATGGGACCTCTTCACTAGCGTGAAAGATTCGTCATCAGAATATTTTTTGTGCCTGTGGGGGATCCACTTACTTATTTCCAACTACAGCTCTAAATTGTTCCCATGCTTCATCATGGTTTGATTAGCTAAAATTTTAGAGTAACTGTTTGAGGTATTTGCCATAACTAAAAAACAGGTGACGATGATCAAACTGTAGGGCACGGTGTGGGGACTGCTGGTGCTTTAGGGTACGGAGCCTGAATGTGGTCCTTGGGCAGTGGAAAGAGCTATCACCTGCATGCATGCAGAGTGCCAAGCACTGCTGCACGTTGTTCCTCAGGATAAATGACAAATTAAAGAGAAAAAAAAAGTGGGGGGTAGCTGCACATAATCTCCTGCACCCACATGCGTGCATAGCCCCAGCCTGGGCATCCACCTCACGTCACAGCTGTGCTAATAATCACCTTTTTGCAGTAAATATTAGGCCAATTTCATCCCTTTTGGTTTATGTTTATCAACACAGCAGTTAAGCAATGGGGTTTGGTTGCAATAAGGGAAGGAGTCCCTGTCTGTCCAGCCCCGAGGTGAGGGAGGCGAAGCCGTACGCGGCGAGGCTCAGCTGGAGGCACCCGCCTGCCTGCAGCAGAAATCAAATGTTTGTACTTGGAGGCAGAGCTGAGGCAATTTCCACCAGGAATAAGCCATCTCTCACCAGTTGAAAAATATTATACATGCGTCGTGCTATTATTCTGTTCAGTTCTTGACATGCACCGCCAGGCAATTTTGTCTTGAACTCCCTTTTTCTTTTTAGCCAAGAGTGTAACGTTAAACAAATCTGAGATTGCACTTGAGGATTTCCCAATCAACTGAAGAATGAACTCTGAAGCAGAAGTTTTATTTAACAAAACGGGCTTACAATTATTATTCATAAATGCACATGTTATGGCTGCAGTTGTTTCACTTCTTTCTTTTACAGCCCTATAAATTGTATACAGAACATAAAGGCTTTACTTTTTAAATAAATGTTTTGCAGCCGCCATAAATTATCTTTCTTGCATTCATAATGAAAAAAAAATCACTGTTTGATGTTTTATATCCTCTTCCCTAAAATGTAAAATATGGTAGTTGGAGCCAGATTTTATCTCATTTGAAAATAAAAGAAGGTTCATTTCCTACTAATTTTTTTCAGTCTTAGATTTGGAGTTCCCATGAAATGTTGCCCAATCTGCAAAGCAGCGTTACAATAAACTCTGCTTTATCTGAGGGTTTGTGTTTGAGTTGCACCAGTGTTAACAGTCGTCATCACGAAATGAGTTATGAACATAACCTGAATCTTTTTAAATTTTTTCTAATCCCTAATGTTGGTTATATTTCATCTCTCTACCCACCCTGAATGACTGGCCGAACACTGGACTGTTGAACTTTTCTCTCCGCCGGCCCTGCGAGGACCCTGCCCCAGCGTTGCTGTCCTGGAAGCAGGCCTTGCTAAACTCCCAGCTCACTGGTTTGCAAAGCAAACTTCAGCCTTGTACTATTTACCTTGGCAAGTGCCCGACCAGATTGATGATCTGTAAAGTGGATTTGTTATTTGGCTGTTTGCTTTGGCAGCTCTTGAAAGCAGTTTGCTGATTACAGTCCCAGATGTCATTGCATACATTACTGTTCACTATAAGTTTCTTTTAAAGTTTTAATTTCAGCCACAAATACTACTAAGCTTTTTGCACCTTTCTGTCTTTAACTCATGGATATTAAATATCAGGATCAGACAGCCTTGATTTCCTTAAATTTTCCTCTTATTGTCTTTGTTGGCCTCCTCTGGGCATCTCTGTAGTGCTGGCAGGAGGAGGGAATGCTGCTGCTTTCACCCCAGTTGGGTGCTGTGCCCACCCGTGCCACCGGGGGCTGTGACTTGGTTGCATGAGCAGTTTTCTGACTGTAGATAACCTGAAAAATTGACATAACGTTTTTATAAATGCTTGCATTTAACAGAACCAAATAGTTGAGTCAGTAGAGTTCAGAACATCAAGAGCAATGTTAACTAAATCTGCCCCGTTTGTGTTAGGGTAGGCACAAAGGAACGTGTGTCTTCAGAGGTGGGGTTTGGGGGGTTATATCCATCTCCTCAACCTGTTACCTTGGTTTTTAAAGGCTCTCAAGCCCAATAAACAATTAGGCAAATCAACGGGCTCAAAATCAATTTGTTTCTGATGTTAGGTCATCCTGAGTTTGGCTCTGGTGCCAGCAGTGCCTCTGTGCCCTGCTCCCAAGTGCTCTGCTCCTGTTCTGCACACGCAGCCGTGAGGCTCAGCATCGAGCAACACCAGGATGTTTTATATCCATGGTGCCTCAAAGTCCAATTGCCCTTCCACAGGCTAACAGGAGGCAGGTAAGAAGCTGAGCTGGGTATTTGCTGCCCACCTGCTTCAAGCACTGCAGGGCTGCCTCAGGAGCTGCGCGGGTGCCTGGCACAGCCCAGCGTGGACGAACAGTTGCAGGTCCCGGGTTTGAGCAGTCAAACCATCCTTTGTGGGCAGGACCTTTTTTTTTTTGATGTTTTGTTTGGTTGTTTTTTTTTTTCCAGTGGGGGTACTTTCAGCTTTGAAATATTGAAGTTGAAGAAGTTAATTCAGTTGAAGTAAGTTTACTTTTTGAGGGGAGGATATCGTTGTAGTATTTTTGGCCACTGCTTGAAAATTCCTCTAACCCTTTACTATAATAAGCAAATTGGGCAGATTAAAGACACATTACACTGCCAAATGGTTTTTCTACCCAGGGTGACATATATTTTTTTTCTGTGGAAAAGGTTGTGGGGGCTTTTGTGAGCTGCTATGCTTTTTTTAGCACTTCCTGTTTTATTGTGTTTGAAGTGTCTTTGTGGTGACCTGTTGGGGTAAGATTCTTCCATATGGAAGTGTTTCTTCAACTTTTAATCATTTTGTTTAAAAAAAAAAAAAAAGAAAGAAAAAAAGAAAAATTGAAATCCTATTTGCAGATGTCTCTGGTTTTGTTTGCAGAGAGCTGGCCCAACTCACTACAGTGCTGTAGAAATGAGCCATGATGAGTTGTCTATACATAACGTGAAGATGACATCCACGTATTTGCACTCTTAATTTAAATACCTGCTTTAAAATCTGTTTTAAGTACTTGTAAAAAAAGCATTTCTTTGTGTTTTAATGTATTTTGACTTCAGAAAATTATATTCCTTTAAAAATTTGGGGTGAAATCGTGCTTTCACTGAACGTCTTGGCAAAACGCCTGTTGGTTTTGTTGGAACTGGGATTTCACCAGTAGACCCCAACTCTGTTGTAGGCATCTCTGAAGTCAAGTAATATCAGGATAACAAGCAATTTTGTGCCTATTCCTGGAAAAAAAAATCTTGTGGGGATTTTACATAGGGTCAAAAAAAGTTACAAGTTTATTTTTAAGTCTACGAGACACAATTCTCCATTAATGTACACCAGAATTCATTCATTCTCCCCGTGCTCATATTGGACTTGGTGGGTCATAACTGAGACCAGAATTTGGACCAGTGTATTTGCATTATCGCTGCATCCTGTTTCCTATTAGTTTTGACACTAACATCTGAATTTCAGATTTCTTCTTGTTCAGGTTTAACTGCTCAGTTGGTGCATGCAGCAGACATCTCGGGACCTCGCTGTAGTTGTCTGGCTTGCACAGGGTACAAGAGCAGAACTTGGCATCTGCTGGAGCAGCCCCTGCCTTTGAGCTGGTAGAGCACAGTGGGTGCCGGGCCTGTGGATGAGGCATCTCCAGACTTTCCCTCTGCATCATATCCTCAGCATTTTAACCATAAGAAAACTGGCTTTGACAGTGTTTTTGAGCCCACATGTGAATACCACATGTTGAGGTCTCATGTCTGCAGTTTCACTCCTAATTAAGTGTAGATGTAAGTACTGGGTATCTTATAAGGTCTTTGGCTCTATGCAATTCACCACAAGCATCTAATTTCTACTTCCTTTGTCTTGGACCTGTTATTTATATGAGAAGGGTAGGTGGACTCGGTGGTTACAAGTCTGTTGGATTATTATGTTTCTGTAGCTGTCATCCTGTCAAAGGTCCTGCAGAAATTTGCAGTACAGGCTCTTGCCAGTTTATTATGGGTAAAATCCCCTCCCGTGCCGAAGGCCAGCCCAAGGTCTGCGTACCACTTATGTCTTACTAAGCCCTGAAAATGGGTCTTAAATGGTATATTGGCCTTGTGCCTGCTCTCAGCATGGAGATGAATTTCATTTTTTATGAACAGTGAGATTTCCAGTTCAGCTTTGGCTGTTTATCTTCACTGCTATTAGTATTAGGACAGGTTCTCTAAACCTGCCTGAAACCTTTGATGCTACAGCCCACAAAAACTTAGACCTTGCAGGCTTTCTGACCTAACAACAGGATGGTTTGAAAAACAGCAGCTTTTTGATGTAGATGGGGACAGCACTCATCTGCTTTGGATTTTTGAGATGTTCCAAAGTCATATTATTAACTACAGGGGGTCTTTTGTGAGCAGTGATATGCACTGACTCTCTACTGAGACCTCAGAGCATTCCCAGGTATGTATTTTTGGAAAACTGAAGTCAAGTAGCTATGTTGTCTCGTGCCTATTACACAGGTGGACAAAATAATCCATAAAGTAGACAAATTATGTTACTGGGCTGGTCAGAGTGGTATCAACAAGGCTCATACATAAAGCAGGAGAGTTATCTTAGTATTTCCATTCACTCTGGTTTCCACAGTGTTTGGAATGTGTTGGAAATGATTCCAGAATTCCTTGCCACCTTGTTTGCATCTACTTGAAGAAGATCATACTGATGTAACCTCTTCAGGTGATGCTTTCCCTTGTCCCATGTTTAGGTATAGGCATGGATTTGGGACAGGCTTTCAAAGTTGACATGAAAAAGATTGACTTACCTACTAGAAGGTCTTTATCATCTCCGGGCCTTCTTCCCACTGTGCCCTGGCAGAGCTTCAGGGGCTCTAGGGAAAAGGGGCCTTCAGCTCAGTGGCAACTCTCCAGTTTAAATATTTCACCAAAACACTTCCAACATATCCCACTTCCTCAGTAGTTTCCAAACAGTGTCCAACTAGATGAAAATTAGCCAGTGTCTTCATTTGCAGAGCTACAAAGGTCAAATGTCTTGGAGAAACAAGGTGTTAAGATGTTAATTCTCTCCCTTGGAATGAGAAGGTAGTTCTCTGCTCAATTAAGCAGAAAATGTAGGTGGTCTTAAACACCTCTATTTTTGCCTTCTGCTTTGAATGCAATTAAACCAAAGCTGCTGTGATTGCAGGGAGGGCAACCAGCTTCCAGAGGGGTCCCAAATCCTGTCCTAAGATCAGTTACGAGGCAAACAAGCTGCAAGTGTGCTGGGCTGGTCCCTGCCCCGTCGATCCCCAGCGTGGGACATGCAGGAAGCTCGTCCTGAGCTTCTGTTCTCACACTGCACCTCCTACACTTCTCCCCTTGGAATCTTGTTTTCCACTTTTTGGAGATTTGTGAAACATATGCTTTGGAGGGTTCCCAATTTTTTTCACAGCAAGAAAAGAATTACTCTCGGCGTTGTAAAAAGCCTCACGAAAAAGTACACTCCTCCTTTGTAATGGACTGGCCTGGCACAACTCAGCAATCCCCATTTCTCATCACTTCGCAGTGTGCTTTTATAGGGTATAAAAATGGTGTTATGATCCATGTTCCCAAGCCTTGCCTCAGCTAGCAAGAACATCAATAAACATGGCTTGATAGACACCAGAGCTGCTCCGCCGTTTCCCGGGGTGCTTTGAGCGTGCTCTAACGTACCTTTCAAATCTATTCCCCATACATGAAACTACTCGTGCCTCTGTTGACCTTTTAATGTATCAAAGGTAGTACTTGTGTGCTTGGAAAAGCTACTTCTCCCAGGATACATACCCAGTCTAGTTACCTAATGTACTTAGAAATATTTACTTCGTCTCATGTTCCACTATTTTCCCCTCTTCCCTTGGTTTAAATTGCTCTGCAGATAGGGAAGTCAGTGTACCTGGAACTGACAAAAGATCTTACTTCATTTCTCCCCTTTTCCTTTTTCTTCCCTCTCTGTAAATTTATTGTTATTTTTTCAGTTCACAACTGAGATGATGGGTTGATGTTTGAACACTTACGTGCTCTGTTCCAGGAAATTCTGTCTTTGTTCCAAGGCTTCCAGTGCAGAGGCTCCTTTCACCTTGATCTTTCAGCACAGCACTAAAATATTTGGCAAGTTTTTTGTCACATTTTCTGCTGCTGTCCAGGGTTTTTGAGAGATTCCCTTTGGACAGCTTCCACTTCTGAGCTTGCCCACTGTAGGAAACACTTCCACTTGTATTTACACAGCCACATCATCAGAACTGGTGCATCTCTCTCCTATCTTCATTAGCCGGTTCCTCAGCTCCTTCAGTTTGCTTCTCTGTGGTTATAAAGCAAGTTTTTCCTCCCAAATCTTTGTGCCAAGCCTGCTTGCAGATGGCTTTGTGCTGATGGGAGGGGTTGTTAGGACACAAGGCTGGAACTGTGGTTGCCCGGACAGGTTCACAGATCATCACTGTGCTGACAAAAGGGAGGTGGCCCAGCAGGCTGGCAGAAGTTTCACTCCTCATTTTAAACTGGAAAAGGTGTAGAATCAGCTTCTACCTTAGTTTTAGGATTCTCTCTAATAATCACATTTATTTTCCGTATTAAATCCCCCAGAAACTTGTGATTAGCCCCACTTCTCAGAGTTCACAGCGGATTAGTTCTACTGTAAAACTGTCAGCAGTGATTTTCTTTTTTTTAAGATGGATTTTGGTTCTTGTACAGAACTACTTCTTGCTAAATTCCTTTTTGACCAAACACACTTGTCATTTCTCAGCCATTAAAGACAATAAACTCCATCTTTGGATTTTTACATGCTGAACTTAGTTTATAATGATAGATATTTGTTTATAACATGCTGGAGATTTTTGTTAGCTTTCTGGCATAAAAATTGGAATCTTCTTTTTTGATTCGTAGTTATTAGTAGCAGGTTTATCCTTTCAAATATGTGCAGGCTATGATTTAAGTGGAATATTTATTGTCCACAAAAATGGTAGTCTGCAGCTCTCGGAATTCATCTTGCCTTGGCAAGAAGTTATAATCATCAAATTATTCACATGGAATAAAGCTAGTTTCACAAGAAGATTAAGGTACAGCAGCCCAGAAGGTCATGGTAGCAGGTTTTAGATGCTGGAGTCCCTGGGGAGAGATGGGCTTTTCCTCCCTGCAGGTTTGTGTGTAACGGGGCAGCTCCACCCCCGGGTGTGAGTGATCCCATGTTTGCTGGGATCCTTAAACCAGCTAGTGCTATAAAGTGAATTTAGAGGGTGCTATAAAGTGTGTGCAGAGCTGACTGGCTGAATCAGGCCCTCCTGGGGAAGCAGGCAGGGAGAAACACCCACTTCAATCATCCCAGATGTGTTGGGAAGGTGCCAAGGTGCTGAGAAAACTGGAGAGGTTCTTCCTGGATCCAGGGAAATCTGCCAGACAGGAACAGGGCCTGTGAGGTCAGGCAGAAATTTGGAGTGTCATGATTTGGACTTCCAGACACCCATTATCCCTTTCTCTGTACCTGATCTCTTTGAGCTTTGGGTAGCTTCTGGTTGTATGGTTGATTCCAAAATACATCATAGGTTGCATTGCTTCATAAATCAAAGCATGTCCTTGCCATCAGTGCTCCAAAATGGGTTTTATTGAAGGAAATAAAAAGTAAATTAACTATAAAAATCCAATTCTTCTGCTTCTGAGTTAGAGCATGCTGCACTTCATACATTAACAGCACAGCGTGAATGATCAGACTTCCCTCTTACCCTGGATATTGGTTTTTTGCATTTGTTTGGGTTGATGTACCCACTTGTGTCCTTTTCTGTGTTTGGGGAGATGCCTGTATCTCGGTGACACTGATGGAAGTGCATGGCTGAAGCAGTGGAGCAGTTCCCCATGGGCAGCAGCAGCTGGCAGGGCAGATCCCTGCAGAGGATGGGGGATCTGCTGGGCTCCTTAGGTCAGCACCTCCCCTGGTGTACATCAGCCGTGTTATCTGAAGTCAAGGGGTTTCTCTGAGCATCTGGCAACGACTTTAACCCATTCACAAAGGGTCATCTACCATTTATTGAAAAACCTGTACATAGTGAGCTTTCTCATAGGCAGTGATCTGATGGGAGAAAACAGAGAAATGGCAAGATAAGGACAGGAGTAAGAAAAACTTTAGTTTATCCCCATAAGAATAATGTCCTCGAGGCACTACCCATCTAGTCACCTTTTGTGATTTCTGTAACAGGAGGTCAGAGTGCCATTGTCAAGTGGAAACAGGGTGATGTTATTCAAGGCAGTCGACATCCTCGTGTGACTCTTATTCAAGTAGTTCTTGCTTATTCCTGAGAGCCTTGCCTTTAGCCGTGAACGGTGAGCCATCCTTGCCCAGCTCCTGTTTGCATTTGGAGCTGTTACTGCAGATTGCCAAGTGCAAACATGAGGCATGTGGAAGGGTAAATCTCCTGCCCTTTGAGTGCAGTCTCTGCCGAGGATGAGAGTGAGATGAGTTAAATGACCGAAAGCCTTAGGCTAGGACGTGCCAGCTGCAATAATTTTTTCACTCCATCATCTCACCTTGCAACGTCGCTCTGCCTTATCCAGCCACCAGATGTCTGATGGATAATGTAAGTGACAAGGGCAAAACCTCCTCAATGTATGCAGAGGAAAACTTCAGACAGCGAGGACGGGTCTGCTGGCTCCTGACCAGCTGGGTCCTGCCTGTCCCTTCCAAAGCCTGCCTGGCTGGAGTGAAATCCCTCCCGTGGACTGGGTTTTCTAGGAGATCAGACCTTGGTTCTGCAAGTCAGCAAGTGCTCTGGCCCTGCTCCAGAAGCACATTTAAGCACACTCTTACCTTTGAGCATGTGTATATATATACATATATATGTGCACACTAGCATTGAAGTCACTGTGGCTGTTTGCATGCTTAAAATTAAGTATATGCTTAAGCTGGCTTACAACCAGAGATTTCAGTGCTTTGTAGGTCCAGTCCTTGCTGCAGCTCAGATAACTAGCTCATGCAACTTGGCACATGCATTAAATGAATTCAGAATCGGGCCAAAAGCATTTATCTTCCCAGACTTGGAAGGCTTACAAGGAAACAACTTTAAGGGTTTTTTTAAATTTTTATTATTTTCTAAACATAAATTTTCGAATTTCTCTGTAGTCCTTAAGGAAAAATGTTTTCCTGGTGTTCTTGGAGGGATCTAGAGACTTAGAGTGAGTAATTTCCAGAACTTCTAGAGCTGATGGAAAGGTATCTGCCTGCCCAGGGCAGGGGCATGAGGTGGATGGACAAGGGCAGGAGCTGGGGCACTGCCAGCCACGTGCTGGGCAGGAAAATAGGAAGTCACCCTGTGAACCTCTTCCCAAACACGCAGCAAGTGCCTAGTATTTGCAAGTGAGATTTATTTATCCTGTGTACAAGTAGTTATTAGACAGTAGCTTGGAACCACCGCGTACATTATCTCATAGTGAGGTAAGACAAATAAATTACAAGTTAGAGGCCCCGAGTGGGATTAGTGATGCACCTTAGGAAAATATTTAGGTTTCTGTTTATACGTCAGCTGAACTGTGAAATGTTTCATCTGGAAAAGGCGATATGAGACCAGGAAAACATTTGCTCGTATAATGCAAAAAATATTTCAGTTTCGTTCTTGACTGGTTGCTAGTGATAGAAACCAAATTTCACATTCCAGGAGCTTCGATGGCTGCTTGGCCACTTTCCTACAGACTCTCTTCTACAAGCTTTCTCCCGGCCACTAAGGAACTGCCTCTTTATCTCCCCTTGTTTGTGAAGATCCCTCTGTTTGCAGATTGCTTCTGAAGAAGAAATTACTGTGACGCCCAGCAGAAGTCTGTCTCTGGCAGGCAGGGTGTGCTGGGTGGGAGGATGTGGGGATGCTCGGGCAGGGGTTAGGGTGGTGTACTGGGCCACATCCATCCCTGCTGGGCAGCTCCATCCAGGCAGGGCTGGGATGGAGAAGCCTTCACCCCTCCTTTGCAATAGAACACACTACCTCCTACCGTTCAGCTGCGGCGGGTCTGTGCCCACGATGAACTTGGTCTTTCCAAGCATTACACTCTGTTACACAAGAAAGAGTCTCCTGTTACAGCAAGTGATATATTAGTGTATAGCACAGTTCCAATGTTTTTTCAACACAAAGATTTTTTTAATTCAAATGAAACAATCAGAATTAAATTCCTTGGCTCAGGCAGTTACCACTAATTCTCCAGCAATATGACAAATCCACACTTACATCTCAAAGTGTAACATAAGATCTTAGTTATCCAGAAAACCCTGATGAGTTGTCAGATCTTTCCTTACTTGTGGGTAAATATGAGCCTTTTCTAATCCATTATGTGTCCTCTATACGTGTGTATATATACGTGCATTTGCACATGACACGAGATTGATAATAAGCAAGATAAATCTTGCTGTTTTCTTAAGGGAAATAATATATTATTCAAGTCCCTCCAGTGGAATTGGCATATTTCTGCCTCACAAAGTGAGCTCGCTGAGACAGGGCGTGCAAACCTCTTCCAAAGAGTTCACAAATGACTTGGCTTATAAAAAAATAAGCAAATAAGGATCGTTATGTAGTGTCACAGAAATACCAGATGTATCCTCCCTGCATCTTACACAGCTTTTCCCAGTGAAGGCAATGCAACGGATTCAGCATCATAAAGTCGCAGCTTTTAGTCAGAGGAGAAGTAAAACAAAGTAAAGACTCGTCTAAAAAAGCCTCCACTGAAATTTAATGGAATTCATTGTGTGTTTAAATTTCCTAGGCATTCTTGAAAATCTCAGTAATCATCTCATTGTAAGCTTAACTAAGTCGTAGATCTTCAGAGAGTGGGAAACTTTACTAGGAAAAAAAAAAAGTGACTGGATTTTCTAATTTTAACCAGGACTGAGAATTATAAGTATGTGAATACCACAAGAAAACATTTCCAACCTTGCAAAAACTAAAAAGTGCTGAAGATCTTTTGTGAATCCTTTTTTAATGAAATTTCCAGACCTAGAGGTTGAAAGAACATCAGGTAAAGTTTTTGCTGTGCAGAATCATACCTGGTAACCCCAACTGCCCTGACTTGTGCAGAACTCTCTGTTCTTCAGGATACTCTACTTTATGTCAGGATTAAATGTAAAGAAATGTTAATCTCTGAGGGGGGTTGGGGCTGATCACAGCATTCCTGATTTTTTCCAGGCATTCTGATTCTTCAAAGCTATAAGGAGTTAAAATATGCACACATCTTGAAATTCAAGGGGGAAAAAAAAAATGCTTTTTTTCCTTGGAAATTAGTTTTATTATGAGGGGATATTTTGTTTTCAGAATCATAATAACATTCAGTTATACTGTAGTTTTCATCTCTTTTTCTTTTAGACCACTAAATAAATTGTATTTGGTGTTGCAAAGAGTAGGAATACAGTTGTTTTTTCACTGCCCTGTATTCCTTGGGTTGTGGTTGAGCTGCACCATCCCCCACAGTGGCAGCCCCCTGTGCCCACCCTGTGCCCCAGCAGCTTTGACTTTTAAGCCAGATGACAAGGTACTGCAGAACTGTGCCGTGAATTCCCCCGGTGACACCAAACACGAGAGGTTTTGTGTTTTATCCTTGAAGTCCTGCTCTGGATGGATGTTGCATCCTGCCTCCTGCTTTGAAACCGTCCCGTCTCTGCGCTGTCCTTTTGGTAACCTCCGTGCCTCTGGGGAAGGCAGGAGCTGGGCCAGGGCTGCAGGCGAAGCTCGGGGGGCTCTGGGGGGCTTCCTTCAGCTTCTGCCAGCCCGGGGCTCGGCGGCGCTGCGGTGACCAGCCGGGTCCCTCGTTTGGTGGCCAGGTGTATTGCCAGTGGGCTGGTGCAGAGCACAGTTGGGATGGCAGATAACAGAGTCGCAGGGAGCATTCGAGGCAAAGGCAGAGTTTAATAAATATACTTAATCATTTATGTTTTGACCTTAACCCAGACTCGTACTCAGACACAGAAAGCAGAGAGTTGAAAACGTACTTTGTCAAGGCTCCTTTGGCTGATGCAGTGGTAAAACAGGGCAGCCTTGCTCTGAGGAAAGGCAGATCCTTCAGAAAGGAGAGTAAAAGGTCAGAACTAATCCAAAAGGACAAGCAGTGTATGTCTGTGTGTATATTGGGTTTCACATATGAAATCCAGTCTTGATAAATCTGATGGCTTTAGAAACATCTACTTTGATTAATGAAAACATAGTTCCCATAGACCGTGGGTTTCATACTTCAAAGTTCTGCTGGATTTAGGACCTTAGGTTTTGCTTATTCATATAACATGCAGGAAACTATTTTTAAATGAATAAGGGAGTTTAAAAAAAAAAAAAAAAAGGCAAATGTTTCAACATCAGTGGTGCAGCTAGACTGGATAATAAGGAGCAAAATTAACAAACAACAGACATTTTATTATGCATTTTACAATAATGTTTACATTCTTTCCTCTATATTTGTTTTCTCTTGAAAAGATTTATGTATTTATAAAAATATCTCACTGCTCCAGCTCTGAAAATTGCAGCCTTGCTCACATTTGAAAGCCTTCACGATGGCTGTGATCGCTGGCTGTGTTCCTAATCATCTGAAATGCTTCTCCACAGCCCGGGGTTAACCCCTTGTGCAGAACCAGAGCAGACAGTGTTTGTCAGGGCGGTGGGGAGGAGGAGGAGGAGGGTGAGGTGGTCCAGACCCGCTGTGATCCTGAACGCTGCCATCCCTTACCTTGGCCACAGTCCCAAGCTGAGCAGCAGCAGTGTGTGGCCGCTGTCGTGTTGGATGTGGCAATGACTGGGCAACCTCCTTCCCAGCCATCAGCCTTCCTCTCCACAGTGCCACTGGGCACGGGGGCTCCTGGGGACACCCCACCAGTGGGCTTGCTCCTCCCAGCAGCTGCATGTTTGCTTAAAACTTGTTTAGAAATAATGACAGAGGAATAAACAATGTTTTTGTTTACAAGCCTGTAGCACGCCGAGGAGGGGCGCAGGAACCTCTCGGCCTTGCCAAAAGTTCAAAGGGATTTGAAAGTGTTCACTGCCTGTGGGACTGGGTACCCCGACTGAAGTCTCCATTAATTAAATGCACTCACAGGATACAGAGCTGGTGAGTAATGTCCTGTTTATAGCAGAACTGTGAGTGATTCTGGAAAAAAAGAAACTCCGTGGGAGGGAAGATGACAAGAGTTACTCGCCAAGGCTGCAGCTCCTGCGTCGCTTCCAAAGGCAGTAATTAACACTCACACCTCAGTGTAACAGCCCCACGCTGTTGCTGCAGGGTCTGGCACACATAGGTTGGTGCCACAGGAGGGCAGGGGGGCAGCGGGCAAGCTGTGCAGGGGGAGGATCAGCAGTGTGCTGCCAAGCGTGGGCACGTCTTCAGAAGCCAGGCACGGGGCAGGCCGGGGGGTGCCGCTTCCTCCACGCTTCGGTCAGGCCTTGCACAGGTCCCCGTTCTGGTACTGGGAGCTGCTGCTTTGTGGCATTCCCCCTGGAGTAAAAAAGTTATGGCGTGGAAGTGAATTGGCAAACCCCGTAGGAAAGTTCAACCATTAATGTTTAAACGGGGTATGTTACAATTTGACTCACTACTTTGGGCAAGGAATTTCCATGGGCTGATTCCTCACCCGCCCGTGGGGTTCCCGCTCCCAGCCGAGGCTTTTCTGGGCAGCTCTGCCGCGCTCACGCCGCGGCTCCCGGGGCACATGGTGCCGGATGGGTTGGGACTCCTTTCAAAGTCCACTCCTGCTGCTGGAGGGGCCAGGAGAGGCAGGGACTCGGTGATGGGCAGCCCCTCCTCTCCCTCTGAGAGCACCTCGTTCGTGCCCCGGGGTCTGGTGTCCCCAGGGGTCGAACCCCCGTTCTCTTTCGTGAGAAGGATGCATCTTTTATCGGTTAAAATTGGCAGGTCATTTCCTCTCCTATTTACTCTGTTATTTTTGCTCACACGTATGTTGCAATATGCAAGGTGAGGCTCAAAACTGTCAAGCTCTTTAATAGAACCATTACTGTATTTTTGGAGAACGTACTCTTTTTGATTTACTGTTCCTTAGAAGACAGGAAATGGAGCTACTTGATTTCATATTTTAAACAAAGCCGTCCAGAGGTTTAATGAAAAAAATTTCCCCTGGCTTTCGAATTAAAGGGCTATGGTGAAAGATTTAGCTTAGCTATTTTGACTTAGAAAAATAACACGCTAGAAGCATTAAAATATTTTGTAAAAATACTTTTTACTACTAGGTCTTTCAGAGGAGAAAATAAGCGTCTCTGGTTTTCTCAGTCGTGGTTGGTAGGGCTAACTGTGAAATGAAAGGACGTTTCCAAGGCTTGGGGCTTGGGGTTTTTTTTTTTTCCTTTCTGTAGAATTTATTTTCCTTTTATATTAAAAGCCTTGAAACAATTGCAATGCAAAAGTCAAATCCCGTACGTCTGAGCAAGGTAATTTGGTATGAGTAATAACAGAAGCCTTTGCCACTAATAAAATGTGAGAAACATTAAGCAGAAAGACGAGGGGCCTGATTCTGCTCCGTCCGGCAGCGGCGGGAGTAAAGGGCAGTGCTCGTTGGGAGGCAAATGTCAGTGGAAGGACAGAACTGGGAGATCTGTATCAGGAGAAAATTAAAGTTTTAGTAGGAAAATCCTGCGTGTGGAGCAGAATTAGCTCAGAGTGTTTGGGGCAGCGTAAAGCTAAACACGCTGGAGTTGCAAAACAAAGCACTTTCGACCTAGATCTTCAAGCCAAGGTTCCTGCTTGTTCTCTTTGGTTTGATGGGGGAGTTTTTTTTATCTGTAGTGCCACGAGTCTGGGACGGTGCTTGGGCATCATACAGAGGAGGCTGATGGTCTCCATTTCAACCTGGTTTCATCTTCAGTAAATAAGGGGAAAAGTAAAAGTCCTAACTTGAAAGCACCGTGCGATAGGATGAAATATTGACACAATTTCAAGTCAATGGGATTTTTTTCAGTGATTTAATGAGGTTTCACCAGGACTTCACTAGTAATTGCTTGGCTAAAATAATACCTCATTTGCTCCTTTCTCGAGTTCTTTCTGAATGAATTGCTCCTTGTGGGTGGAACCTGTTCCACCACCAAAGCTGTGTCGGGTCTGGGGCAGAAGAAAGGCTGGGCTTCACACCTCGAGGTCTGATATTGGTGGCTGTCAGTAGGGTTTCAGCAGTTTGTCAGGAAAGGCACGGGGTGAAGCCTGCCTCCTCTCCACCCTGCTCTAATCCCTTGAATCAGCAGGAGCTTTCTCAGCCGCCTGAGTTCTGCCCTAACGTTCTGGCTGCAGGTTTGGGGGATTTTGAGAGCAGGACACTCCACTGAGGTTTGTTTGTAAACCTCTCTCTGGCCGACGATGGGGAATTCGATACATTATCAGCCAAGATACTAGGATTGAAAAGGGGAGAGCAAGGCAGCCACAGAGAGATTGCAATTTAATAAATAGCAGAGATATGGTCAGCTGCTATCAGTGTAAGTCTAATGCCATTAGCTTGTGGGCTGTTGGTAACGGTGTACATAGGGCAGAGCACCCAAAGGCTCCTGGGGAGCAACCAGCCCATCTGCCATTTCATGCACTACACAGAAGAGTTTTCCAAGGTGCAAAAATACCCAGGACTTAATTCTGCCTTGAAAAAAAATATTTTACGTTGATACGTGTGCTGTCTGCTGAAGCAATGTCAAGAAGGGCAGCAAGGACCATGACAATTGGTCTTGTTTATCTTGAAACAGTTTTGACTTGCACTATAGAGGGAAAGA
>NW_008632278.1:68537-100768 GCF_000691845.1 Merops nubicus
TAGGAAGGGACCTGCCTGTTCAAGCAAAGTCCCATTTTCTACCCCATGCCCCAAGGAACCTTGGCCACACATCTGCATATTCAGCTTTACATGGAACCCATTTTATCGGTGTGTGCATTGAAATAAGGAGGAATTTGTGGAGCCCACTGCAACACAAGACAGTTGATGACACAGAGACCTCCTCTGCCCCCACCACCTGTTACTCACAGGCAGGGTGTGGTGGTGGCTGCTGAATCAGAGCTGGATGTGGTATTGCCAGATGTGTGCTCCTAACATGGAGGAGGAGTGAGAAGGGAGGAATGATAAAGCCAGAACTTCACCAGTTTTTTACAAGAAAACTTTCTGTGCAGTTAATCCCTTTAACCTGCATTTGCATTAACACTCACAACCTCACACGTTGCTGCTAAGAAGTTTTGGCAGCTCTTGGCCCTGATTGCAGAGGTAACACTGCACTTGTCTCCTTTGCTCTCACTCAAGTATCTCAGGAGCCAGAGACCAGCCCTCTGTGAAGCTTGTCCCTGTACACATGTGCAGGCATCTTGGCAGAGCTTCAAAAGCTATTTGCCTTCTTATTCATATGTCTGCTTATAGGAGCAGAAATGTTCCCATTTCTCACTTTTGGAATAAGGGCAGACACTTGTAAAGAAGAGATTTCTCATCTCAGGTACAACCTGGCAAACCTGTGGGAGCTCATCATCTCCCCACTGCCAGCCTGGGGCTTGGGGGTGCAGGTTTAAAAGCTCTCCCAGGTCCCTGAACAGCTCTATCAAAACCAACTGAAATCAGTGGGGTCTGGGAGTGTGTGTGGAGTGGGGGTCTTGGGGTCGTGTGAAACCGCAGAAGTATGAGATGAAAAAGGCAGCTTCAGAAAAAGATGGAATCTTGCTTTTCCTCCTGCAGTCAGGATAGCTGACAATATAGAAACGTTGCAGAGGCTTAAACATCGTCGAAATTACTTTGCCTCCTCACTGCCTTTTCTCAAACAAGCTTCAAGAACCCTTGCTTTAAAACAAATTGGTAGACTGGAGTAACCTTATAAATCCAAAGACCCATTAAAAGTTGAAATATTTTGCCATTCCTCCTCTCGGTTTAAACTGGGATTCATCCAGAGTTCAAGTGCACGTCTCACGTAAGAGCCACGGGCCCATTTTGTAGAGGTCCATTTTAGTGTTGATGGTTTTCTAGTGCCAGGAATCTACTCTGCAGCCAGGCAAAGAGATAAATCAAAGTTGTGCGCGCCGATGAAATTCAGGAGCCAGAAGTCACCATTGCAGCCCATATAAATCCCTGAATGCCAGCCCTGGTGCTTTTGTCCATGCCATTAGAGTTCAGAATTATCTGCCCCTCTTTGCTGATGTATGGATTAACCGGGCGGCCGAGTGTTTACTAACGGTTATCACCCGGTACTTTGGCCGTTATCAGAGGAAGGGACGCCTGCCGCGGGGCTTGGTCTCTCACCCTTTCTATTACCACCTGTCAGTGGCAGGGAGTGTGCTGTGAAGCTGTACAGTCACAGACTACAAGTGTAGATAGTTTCTGACGGCTGATCAAAGGGGAAAACCAAAGGCCTGATAACAAGGACGCGTTTCATGTACTTTTAACTTTGAGAAACATTGGCATTTGCATTTTTTCCCCTCGGTAGGCTGGCAGAAACCAGGCACAGTAAATGCTGCATATTCAGTTACCTAATAGTGGAGTAAATGGTATGTGCTTGAAGCAACAAAGCATAACTGTAATCTTGTTCCAAGTGGGAATGATTTAAGTAAGCCTTCGCAGAAGACTCGCTGTATAATAAAGTAGAATAATTTTCATTTGTACTTTGAAGGGATCTTGGATTCAGAATCTAATCTTTGCATTCAGCAGAACATCATACCCTGCTGTGAATACAGTAACAACTACAAGTTATGGAATTATTTTAAAGTATCTTCTGTAGGTACATGTGCTCTATCACAATAGGCAGCATCTCTAGCAAAGCACTGCTGATGGACCTAAAGTTTGACCTAAAGTTTCACATGCAGGAATGGAGAAAATCCACAGATAACCCCGACTGAAAGAAGGGCTCACTTTTTCCCTTCAGCAGACAAACTTCAATCATGAGGCAGAAAGCAAGGCACCCTTTCCTCATTGGTATGTCACACTGTTGTACTTTTCTGCTCAAGAGCAAGAAAGGGGTTTTAGTTAAAATTTGTGCCCATTAGCAAAGTCAAAATGACTTGCTGGTTTCCATTGTCTGAGATGAAAAGGGGGAAGAGTGCCTAACAGCATCCAAGTGAAAGACAAATCAACTTCAAAAATAATTTCTAGGTGTCTAGCATGTACTTAATAACATATGTACAGTTTTTTAACATTACCTGTCATTTACATCAGTATCATTATGCTGGTTTCCTGGCTCTCACTAGTGTGAGACCAGAGTTGGGTCTACATTTTTAATTTAACCTTTTTCCTTACAGCTGTTTGGTCAAAGCTGTTCAGTACTTAGGGCTCCGGTTGCTCCTGCTGTGCTGTTAACACCAACATTTTAACTCACGTCCTAAAATCAGCTTTTCAGGAACCCAAAGCGCAAGGGCCTCTTTCTTCCCGACGCGATAAATAAGCTGTACGGAAGCAGTTTGGTCCCAGGGTCTCCCAAACATCTCCCGTTTGTTTGTTGAAGGTGCCTTCGACCGGAGTGTGACCTTGCTGGAGGTGTGTGGGAGCTGGCCCGAGAACTTTGGTCTCCGCCACATGTCTTCCATGGAGCACACTGAAGAGGGCCTCCGGGAGCGCCTGGCCGACGCGATGTGCGAGTCTCCCAGCAGGGACATAGTGGGATCAGGAACAGGTACAAAGAAGAGGTGTGATCAGAGATCACGTACATCTCACCCAATGGTGATTTTGATTTTTTTATTTTTATTTTAAGTTTTGCTTTTCCTTTTCTCTGTATGCTGCCTCTCTGATTAATTAACTTTGATGGGGATCTCGGGGTGAGAGAAGAAAACAGTGGTAGATCACATAAACATAGTTTGAGAAGCCTAAAATAACTTACAGAAAAATACTGATGCTTGAACCTTCCTGTAGCTGTGACAAGGGCTCTGCTCCCTCCCCTGGAGCTCAGGAGCATCCGAGTCTCTGTGCAGATTGCTGCCCTTGCCCACCCTGCTCCAAACACTGTCATAATCACACACATCCTCATTTTGTGTCCTGAATAGAGCCGCTGCGAAGCACTGGTTCTGTAATCCAAATTAATCCATCTTCATCAGTGTCCATTATATTGATAAATTATATCATCTGTTTTAAGTAAATGGAATGGCACGTCAGAGATTATGCTGCTCAGGAGGGGCCCGGTGGTAGGAGATGCTCACAAATGTTCAAGCGCCGTTATTGAGGTTTTATTGTCTCCATTAATTTTGACTTGTTTTAAAAAACACCCTCTAGTGAAAGGAGTAGGCCCATCTTTGATCCACGCACCACTTGTGTTGTGACCAGCAGCTAATAGCAATGGTGGCTTTGAACATCAGCTGCCAGCTCACTTGTCACTCTTCTGGCAGCTTGCCTGGGAAGGGAGGGAGAGGATGAGCTCTAGCAGAAGTGTATGGGAATGCCAACCTCTGGACACTACAGGAAGGCTGCGTAGAGCAGACACTGTCTCTTCCTTTTGCTCTCATGTGTTGTTGATGGCCTTCTGCTCTTCTGAGCACTCCCTGCTCCTGGAGAAGGCTCAGAGGCTCTCCCATCAGGGCTCATCCTGCTGCTTTGCAGTTGGGTAGCTGTTGAGCACATAGGCCACAGCAGGTCATCAGCTGCTGCTGCCTCCCACAGTCTGGAGGAGGAGGATGTTGTGAAGAAGCAGAGTTCAAGCCCCTGTGTGTAGGTACAGATAGCAATAACCAAGGTGCTGAGTAGTGCAGAAGAACCCTTCATAGCCCAACTTGTCACCTTTCAAACTGCCTTTCCTCTGATTTCCATCTTGAAAAAGATGGAGTCAAGGGATGGGTTAAGATTTAGTATTAACAGAAGGAGTTGGCTGAACACCAAGTATGGGTCTTATTCAGGATAGAGACACCTCACATTGCTGGTGTGGAGTGTAATTAGCTCATGCCTGTAAAGGGCTGTGAAGGTGGAAAACCAGGCTGTGAAGGTAGACAAAGGCACATGGCTCATCACTTACTGACCCATGCTGTCATCAGAGTGAACTTCGGGACAGTGTCCGCTTCCAACAGTGGGGCAGCTCTCCACACACTATGTATGTTAGGGGAAAGGTGAGGGCAGTGCTTCTCTGAAAGCTGAAGCCATCTGGATGTGTCAGGCCAAGGTGACTGACTCTCCCAGAGACCTGACATCATGTTCTATTGTAAACTAAGAACTGTATCAGGGACAGAGGTCTGTATTTTCCTTCCATTTTCACCAAACCAAACTGATAGCAGTTAGTGCCAGCTTCTTTGGTATAAGACAAGGCTCACAGTTCTGCAGGTCTAAAGACAGAAAGGAACCTTTATAGAGATGCCATCAGTGAGCTAAAATTCATCCAAAGAGATTTCTCCCTGCTTTTACTCCAGACCCATAAATCTTCATAATGAGGGTAAGACAGATGCCATCTCAAAGCAGCAAATGTAGGTGGCAACAGTAACAGGAGCATTGACCCCACTCACCCTATCCCACTGCCCTCCTCTCACTGCTGTTATGCTTTGTGTTTTCCTGCCTGTCGTGGGGTTCTCTCTACCACTAACATACTTTGGTCTCAGGATTTGGGCATGTGGTGACTCAGTGCAGCAAAGAAAGCCTAGCGATAAGGCTGTGAACTCCCGTGCCCTTCCCACTTCCATCCCCTAGCAGCACTTGAGCTGTTCTTCTTACCAGATGGCCATAAAACATTCTCTCCTGCTCCGATGATACCTGGAAAGCTGCACTTGCCCAGGGAGTGAGCTGCTCAGGGGCAGGCGTGTGGCTGTGCTCAGGGCAGGCTGCCAGCCGGCCGAAGTGCTAGCGGCTGTCTGCTGGTCAGTAGAGGGGGAAGAGAAGTTTGGAGGTGCTTGCTTCAAGGAAAAGGTGTCTTTGTTGGCTCCTAAAAATGGGATCATTTTCACTCCCCCCCCCAGAACATTTCTATCTTCACAAAACTCAGCTGAACTGAATTATCTTTGAGAAACATTCTGGTTTCTTCCGTGGGTTTTCTGCTGCCCACTCACCTCAGTGAAATGATAGCAAAGAGTTCAGCAGAGAAGGACACCATAAATTTGCTTGTTGGTAGTTGATTTATACGTGGGTACTGGTTCCAAAGACAGCATTTACCTTTCTGCACTGGACTCAAAATTACAGAAGTTACAAATCTCCCTCTAATAATCCTAAAATGACTTATTTTAATTTAAGCCCACCTTTATGTTATGCATGCCTTTAACCCCTCTCTGTGCTCCTTGCATTCTCTTCAGTCCTTAAATACATTTTCCAGAGATTTAATGAAGCTTACAAAGTCTTATTTGAAAAGAAACACGTTTTAGTGAAAATTTCTAACTCTGTGTGATGATAGGTGCATGTGCTTGGGTCCACTGTGTGGACAAAGACACACTGGGCAATAGGGTGGACAGTGAGAGTTTATCAGTTGCTCGACTGGTCCTGACATGCACTTAATGGAAGGAGATAAATAGATTCTTTTAATGCCTTAACTGTTAGGACATAGCTGACACGTAGATTTATATAGTAGTCAGGGCTGATATGCTGCAGTAGTGTGGGGGCAACAGATGCCCATGGCACACAGGCTGCTCTGGGGAGCAGATATTGGCACAGAGTCTTTGTTTCTTACCTACCCCCTTGCATTGCAAAGCAGCGTTGGCAGCGCCTCGCTGGCTCCGTGGTCCTGGCTACTGGAAGGGGCAGAAATGACCCAAAGATTGGTAATAGAGGAAACAGCAAACTGGAGGGGGCTAAAAACATGAGGAATAATCTGCCATTTACAAGGCAGGGGAATTAGATGGCCTGATGGGTCTGTGCCACCTCTGACTCTGACTAGTTGCCAAGGGCTGTCGGACAGTGGATGGGAGAAGAACCAGGTCTGGAAAATGACCCCTCAGAAATCTACTTTCCTTGTGACCTAAATGATAACTCCAGTCATCCAGCTAGTTGACTTGATTGGGAAACCAGCTTTTCTCCTTGTTATCCAATTATCCAGACGACCCATGTCTATCTTAAGTGGAGTCTGCTGTACATAAACTGTCAGCCTAGGTACACATTTAATTCCAAAGAAGGCGTAAATTGGCAAAGATGCAAAAAGATGGTTTTGCTGTTTCAGTTTCTGTCAAACTCTCACTGAAAAAAAAATGGTCTGCTCACAAAATGTTACTGGTCAGTGACCTCTTTTGCTTGCACAGCTTTGTTTTCGAGCAGCTACAATATTTACATTTGCAGTGTAGTTTCTGAGTATGTGCTGGAGCTTCAAATTGCATTCTCATGAAAAAAAAAAAAACAAATCTAGTATTGTGATTTATGAAATTGTGCTTCCAAGAGACAAATACATCTGACAATATTCCACTCAAGCTGGACATGGAGAAATTGCCAGCCCAGGCTAGAAATCTTTCCCTTCAAAAGTACTGTAATCAGTAAAAACTCTGATTCAAGTATTCCTTCAACAAGTACATTCCTTAAGCTTTCAAATGCGTTTGGGTCATTTCTAGGCATAATATGGAAAATTAGGCTGTAATAGGGGACTAAGTCTTTACAGTCTGAGCAACAGGATGTTTTCTGAAATTTACCTGGGGAAGATGATTTCTGTGTCTGTCTTGTTTCTGTGCCATGGGAGTTAAGTGTGCTGAAGCCTAGGAGACAGATTCCCTTTGTGCTCTCTGTCCATTCCCTCTGGGCTGAGGATGACACCCACAGCCTTGATGCTGATATGGGTTCTTCCATGGTCTGTGTACATCTAGGGACCCAAATTCATTAAGCTTCCAGTCCCATCTGTTTAAGCTGTAGGCTGGCCTGAAGAAAAAACAGTGAATCTGTCAGTCAGTCCCAGAGAGGAGTTCCTAACTCCAGGACAGCTATGGGGAGCATGGAATGGTGCAGCTCTGCCTCTGCAGCACCAGGAAGAGAGGTACCCAGGGGAGTTCATCTCAGCTTCTCCTCCCTCATTTGACCTGGGTGCTGGGTGTTGAGCTGAATGTTAAATGTAGGCACAGCTTCAGGCTTGAGTTTAATGTAATTTACCAAATCAAAATCCATTCTCTGCATTTTCTTGGGTTTATTACACTGGAGCCACTGGAGTCTGGGCAGCTGTGGAGATGCAGGATGGAGCTTACTGTGTTTGCAGTGTGTGATTCCAGTCCGTGCCTGTCTGCTGAGTCTTCCCTGTTACAATTTGTTTGGCTGCCTGAATGTGGTACTTATATTCATATCTAATTTATTTTGACAAAGCATACCCAAATCCACATTGCTGCAGTGTTTTACAAGTGGTGGAACTGTTCTGTGGACACACAGGAGTAGAATTGCTATTTGTGGTCATGTATCCTTTTTTTTTTTAATTCATTTTGAAATGCAGTACCCTATGATGGCTCAGTTTATACTGCTGCTCACGGAGCAAAATAACATTATTCTCTATCTATCCTGTCTCAGGAGTACGTATGAACTTGCAGTAAAAGCCTATATTAAAAACAGCAGAGCACTCCCCAGATTTTGCATCCAAGAGCCAGTGCTATAGGTCTGAACAGGGAGGTGCGAGTGTGGCACCATCATGATCAATACAACCCACAAGGTTTGAAGAACTAAAAGCAAAGTGTTTAAAGCCCATTTGAAAGTTTCAGTTTAAAAAAAAAAAAAAAACAAACAGAAAGTCTCATTTTCTTGCAAAACTCAAGTCAAATTTCTCCAAGGCTGTCAGCTACCACCTATGGAAAGCCAGTGGCACAGCAGTGAGGTACAAATGCCCTGCACCTGGCCCTCGGAAGAAACTGTCTGGACTCCTTCCAAATTTCATTAATAAACTCATAATGCAGTGAGGGAAGCTCATATGTTGGAGCAAACTCTTTAACCTGATTAATGGGATGTAAGTAAGTGGAGCTAATTAGACGTGCTGTTAGGGAATAGCCCGTAGGAAACCCAGCACTGGTGCTCAAGGCAGTTGGGATCCTGGTCCCCGAGCCAAAGCTGTGTGGTTACGCCAGCCTGAGCCTAACTTGGGTCTTGACACCTTTGAACTGTGCAGGGGGATGTTTTTGAAGTCTTCATGTGAAATTTGTGGTTTGGAGAAGGGCAGTCACATGCTTTCTGGCGTGCCTGGCTGAGGTGGAAGTTGCTCCTCAGCTGGAGGGAGGAAAGTGAGCTGCTGCCCTCTGATCCCCTGCAAGGAGCATCTTTCCTGGGTTCCTTCCAAAAGAGAACATCCGTGGTCACAAGCTGGGTTCAGAGATTAGCAGCTTCCTGGACACAGAGGTACCTGTACCTGTAGTTTCAGGAATGGGATTACCCCTGTATAGAGTCAGAGCTTCAGTCAGTACCTACCCTTCCCTTTCTTCCTTCCTCCCTCCCTCCTTTCCTTTCTTCCTTCTTTCTTTCCTTCCTTTTCCTTTTAATTTTTCCAAGACAATTTTTCTCTTCCCTCTCCTCAGCTGGTCTTACCCTAACTTGGACATGGGATATAGGACACAGGAACACAGAACAATTGATTTTCCCTCTGAAGAGCATTTCTGCAAAGAGATCTCTGCATAGGTTCAGTGCGAAAGCGGCTCGGGCAGCAAACACTCTGGCGTATCAAATAACATTGATGCTAAAAGCAGCCTTTGAACTTCCAGAATATTCATCCCAGGGTCAGAGATTAAATTACCTCCTCAAATAAGTCTAGCAGCTCAATGCAGTTCTTCCTACAAAAGGTTTATTTGGATGAGCCTTGTTTAAAAGAAATGGAGATTCAGGGTTCTTTAGGAGCTGCCGTTTTTGCAGTGCTGGGTGATAAGAGCAGCGTTTGCACTGCACACATTTTAACCTGATTTTATTAGTTGTTTCTCATGTGCAACATGGACCAGCAGCGAGCTGCCCCATGCAGGACACTGAGCACTTCAACACGAACCTCTCAACCCTCCTGCCCAAGCTGCTGTCCCTGGAGCAGCCCCATCCCACAGCCCTGCCAGTGCCTACAAGGGCGTTTTTAATTCTCAGCCCTTTCCCAGGTTTCCAAATCTGCCTCACCACCAACCTCAGGAGTTTTTAGTGGAATTTCTTCCAGGTTGTAGGTTATTTAAGGGAGCGGGGAGGCAGGGGTTGAATGCTGATACCAGAGATGTTTCTGGTGTGAATTCAGGTTCATTGCTGTTTGTAGAAAAAAAAATTTGCTGCTGTTTCTAAAGGGACCACGGTACCACGAGACAACTCAGACTCTCTGCCATTTGCTACCAAGTTGATCAACTGCATTTACTTATTATCAGTTATGGTGTGGGGTATTCCTTTTCTTTTTCTTACTATTAAATTTTTTTAAAGACATTTTTTAAGAAATATTTTATTTTTGATACAGACACAGCCGGTGAAGTAGCAGTAAAAAACATCACCACAAAGAGGCACATGGCTTTGAAATGTTTTGGTATGTAACATAACTGTATTGTTATCAGGTCTTAACTTTTGCACAAAGAATATTTCTCCTTGTTCTAAAAATCTAACCCTCTGTCAGCTTTCAAAGGGTGACGTACATAACGTGGTTGTAGGGGAACAAAACAAAAAATATCAAAGTGTCTGAAATCATTTCCCAAATAACATTGTTCTGTTTCTCTCCTTAAACGAACAAGAGTTTCTTTGATTTTTTTTTTTTTAAGTCAAATTTAGGATTCTGCTGTTCAGAGCAGAGAGGTCACAAGGCCCTAATGTATTTAGCATTGACTGCCCTCTCTTGTAGTGCGTCTATTAGTCAGTAATTTGATTTGTACCTATTCATTTGCAGTCCCTGCAGGAGCTCTGAGCTGGCCCCAAGTATAATTGGTGCTGTCTCTATTTTTACATCATTAGATTAGCCCCGACTCCTGGCCACTTGTTGTCTGCGCTTGTCTGTCCATTTATACAACCTAATGTAACACAAAATTCATTACTGATCACATTACTTTCAACTCTGAAGCCAGCTTTGTGATAAACATTTTGTTAACCCCTTCTTGCCAGCACACAGACCTGGGGGATAAATGCACTTTCCCTTTGCAGAAAAATCAATATCATAATAAAACAAAGTGCAGTCACATTTCTAGATTTGTCATTCCTCCTGGAGAAAGAAATGGGGAGAAACATATAAGAGATGACTAAATGATGTCTGCATCCAGGCATCTCACTCTGCTGTATGTGAAATGAGCTCAGCAGTGTCCTTTCTACTAGAATATAAAGAAGTGACACAAGATAGGACCAGCACTCAATTTAAAACTTAATTTCTTACTCATTGTTCTGCATGTGTTTTAGCTCTTCTGTGCAGTAATTGGGTTATGACATTATTGGAACTGGACATTTTTCTTCCAGTGCTTTGTCTCAAAGTAGTTAACAGAGAAACATTTCCCTTTCTCCTCAGAGATTTGTTACTGCGTTGCCTTTTGGTTTGGTTTGCTTTGGTTTGTGGTTTTTCCTCCTAATTATTAAGCAAATTAATTTTCCTGCTGCAATACTCTGGTATTTCACAGCAAAAAGTAAAGCTCCATACTGTCTAGCTTTGCTTTGCTCTCATTTGACTGTTCTGCTGTGCACCTCCTAAAGCATTTAGCTTTTTGCATCACTGAGGCTTCTGCTATTGATTTTGAGGGGAACAGGAGGAGAGGCACGGTAGGTATTCCTGTAGGCCTGATTCTGCAGAGGGCTGAGCATCTTACAGCTCTGTTTGCAGCATCATGCCCGTGAGGTGATGCTTGCTATTCAAAGGAATGGATTTTGGTGCATGCAAAAGCTGTTGATTTTTAACAGTTTTCTAAATTCATTTTCTGTTTGTACAGCTTGGCTTGGAAATCTGTTATTTTGGGTTTTCTAAATATTTAGAAACATTTCTCAGTGTTTATTAAATCTTGGCTTTAAAAGTCTGAGTTCTGAAGCCTGCCCCACACCGAGCGGTCCGGCACGGAGCAGGGTGCGGGAGGCTGGGAGAACACAGGATTTTTCCATCTCTAGTTTCTATAATTACCTTGTTATTCCTTTTAGGAGTCTTTGCATGGTATTTTTCTGTAGGATATGACTTATGGCAAGCGTATCTCTTATAGTAAGTGTGAGAGCCCTCGTCTCCCAGCATTTGAACCAAGACTGGTATTTTTACAGCTGTTTTGTGAGCCAAAACTTGTTGCAGCTGCTGAGGTGGTGGCAGAATAAAGACAAGACAGTTCCTCTCCCTCCTCCCAAGCCCAACAGCCCCAGAGAGCCTTTTGGAATTTGGCTGATTTTTACAGGAGAGATTTTAGATGTGTGCAGCATTAGCTGGTACTTGCTCCTGAAGCCTGCCGTAGCTGGGGGAAGGTCCACGTTTCCACTCATCTCTGCTGCTGCCTTTGTGCCCCTCCATGTCTGCTCCAGCTTTGCCCTCCGAGCCCTGGGGTGGTCAGGATGCCCTGAAATCCCTGACAGGACAGCAGGACAGTGTGCCACCACCCTGCTCCCACCCCAGTGTCCTTCTGTCAGGCATTGCTTGGCTGACACTGCTCCCATTCCTGCTGGCTGCAGATATTCTGAACAACTTGGAAAGGAAAGTTTGAGCCTTTTGTTATCTTAAAATGACATGAGGCCCATTTGCCAGCTCCCCTTCCTGCCTGAGGAGAGCATTAACATCACACTGATGCCGAGGGCATCTGCCGTTCCCTGGATCAGGAAAGGCTAATGGCCCAAGTTGTTGTAGAGCTCTCATAAATGAGGCATTGCCCTCGCCAAGGGAGACAAGAGAGGAGGCTCTAGGATGGAAACCCATTTATGCAATAAATTCTTAAGCAGTCAAACTGTTAAATGAACACTTCTTATTAGAGAGATACGCTGAAGTATGAGTCACCAAACAACAAAATACACATTAACGCAGCAAAACCCCCAGCAATAAATGGAAGGTCAAAAGCTAAAACAATTAAAATGTTCCAGCGTGAGCCAACCCTGCAGATTTCAGTCCTCTCAGCCACAGAGGCCCCTCTTCCACCACAGTATCTGCTCTTCATTCTTCAGCATCGAGGGACACGAGTCCTTCAGTGGGCTCCCAGAGTGCCACCTCCACCAGCTCCAACGGCTTCTCCCACCCCTTCAGATGCCATATCATTTCCTATCATCGTGCTGTAGTCTGCAGCCCATCACCTCTAATCACCCCTGCGTGTTTCTCTAACAGAATATCAGACAAATAGTAACCTGATTTTTCTGATAATCTGGCCTAGCTATCCATGGTGGAGTCTAAGAATATCAGGGCTTGGGGTTGTATCCTGGCTTAACAGCGATGTTGTTCACTATCTGATGGTCGTAGTGTGTCTAGTGGGGATGGTCAGGCAGAAAGAAGGACAGGGAGAGAGGGCAAGGGGAAAAGGAGGAAAAAAAACCCAAGGGATTTTAGCTGGGGAAGGATTGATGGAGAAGGAGACTCCCTCGAGTGCATCCGTGGCTGCCTCAGGAGGGAGCAGCACTGTGGCCAGGTCCCCAGCAATGCTGGGAACAGTTAGTTCTCCTTGAGGTATATATTGTAATTTGTGGTATGAAAAGATTAGCTTTTCCTTCCATTCCTAGCCTGCTGTCTCCCCACCATGGATAATATATAAAACAATAGACTTTTATTCATTAGCATTTATGGGAAAATGTTAATATTAAACTGTAAGTGAAAAGCCCTATCTTATTGAATTCTTCTGCTGTGTTATTGGGAGCCTAATTACATTTTGCATTTAAATAAAAACCAGATGACGTTCAGGACAGTCAGGCAAGCATTCTGTAAGTGAGAATTTATCTTGTGATCTGGGTAAACAATGTCTCATCATTTAACAGTTATTATAAATAATGGGTTTTTAAGCACTTTGCTGGGAGTTCATATTGGCTCCACACGGGTTGCACTAAGGGAGAGAGAATTTCAGTGACATCTTCCAGGCATCCGGTGAGGAGGAATCATATCCTGAGCTCACTTCTCAAGCTGCAGCAATTTTCATCCTCCTCTGTTTATTATTGCTCAATATTATGTGCACAATCGGCTGACAAAAAAAAACCCAAAAACCTTAGAGTAGGAAAAATGACAAATAGGTTGGAAGCATTTGGCAAGTGGAGAAACCCTCTGTGGTGCTGCCCCAGCAGAAGTGGAGGGTGTTCAGGACTCCTGCAGGGGGTCATGGAAGTGCTTGAAACCTCCAGGGGCATTTTCTTTCTGCAGAGATGCTGCTGTGTAAAAGTGATGTGTTCACAGAGGACGAAAAAGATTTTGAGGCAAAACATAAAGACAAAAAGATAATAGACTGGCTGCTTTTTTCTGTGTTTCTGCTGGTACCTTCTTAAATGACATCACTGGTAATTACATGCTTGGTATTGCACAAGCCAATTCAGAAAAAGAGTAAAACTTCTGAAGAAATGCCAGTGGCTTTTCCCCACGTGTGCTGTTTCTGTCCTGTGCCCCGTTCGGTCGCTCCAGAGGAGGCAGCGGCGCTCTTGTCCCGAGCTGCCTTTTGGTCTGTGCCCCATGTTCTTGAGACGTGAGCGGGAGCCTTTGAGATTCCTCCAAGCAGCTTCCCCAGCGTCTGTCCTGCAGCCCAGGGAGGAAGGAGTTAGTTTTCCATGTGGACAGAAATAAGTGCTATGGGGATGAATTTTTAAGCGACCGTTTGCTGTTGTGCAAAGGTACAGAATTTGGGAATGCTGAGGCTGCCTGGTGAGATGTCACCTCCTGACACGCCAGGAAGCCACCCACCCTGTAAAATTGCTGTCCCAGGACATAAACTGTTTATTGCCTTTTTCTGTGAGAGGCGTTTCATCCCATTTTCCAAGAAGACCCTGCAGCTAAAATACCATCTTTTTGTTATTTATTTGATATTTATTTGTTATTTCCTTGCTCAGTAATTTTCTCAGTATCTGCCCAACACATGAACTTTGTGTTTACATCAAAGCTGATGGTGTTGTGAAAGACAAAGGGTCAGTATCACTTCTCTGACTGTTTCCAAAGATGTTTTTCTGGGAAGGCCATGGGCAGGAAGGTGCCAGCAGGGTCAGAAGCCAGGACCTGCTCCGCTCTGGCTCGGTGGCACGACCAACATGGAGGTAGAGGTGGGTAGGTAAAAATTAGATCCCTAACCTGAAATCTGGGTGTGCTTTTTTTGCCTTCATTCTGGGCTACTTTTATTTCTGCACCCTTAAAAAAAAAAAAAGTCTTTAGATCTTATCGTGCCAGGATGGTGTTGTCTCTTTGGGTTAACTTTTGGAAACGTGGCTGGTCACCCATCAAAATGTGAAAGAAAAGTCTGCAGAAGAGCACAACATGAAGAGCAGGTAGTTATATTAATTTCCCTGGCAGATGCCAACGTACAAGGCAGAATCTGCACAACTTGAGACAGTTTCAGTTGCCCTTCCTGTGGGCTGTGGCCAGAGGAATGCCTTGGTTTGCCATTAGGTCTTTTAGATTTCGCACCAGTTATCCTCCACCACGTGCTCATCCGCAGGCTGCAGCTCATTCACGCCTTTGACAGTGCTTGTAGGAGTGTAACTGAAAAGGCAGCAAAGCACATTAGAATCAACACTTGGAACAATTTTTAAAATACAGCTTTGAAAAAGTGAAAATGTCGAATTTACCTTTTTCAGCTACCTTCTGGTTTCATGAGAACAAGTGCAAACTGCTGTGTTGAACAACTCCATTAGCAAAGGGCTGAATTAAGCTTCGGATGTCGTTTTTATCAAGGCTTTTTCATATTTATGTCTAACATCAGAATTTGGAGCTATATAAATAAGAGAGAGTGTATTAAGAGCCTCAAGCCATCCTGCAAGAGAGCAAGCCCACGAGGTTGGCCTGTTGTTTTTCCAGGCTTGGTTAATACTCAATCTAGGTAGAGACATGATTGTAAGAGTACTACTGTGAGCTTTGAGTGCTTTGTAAAATTAGGTCTGTGTTTAGAAAATTGGTCTGCTTGAAGCAGCCACGTCAGCATAATCTTTAAAATAATTGACTAAATAGACCAAATAAGTTGCATTTGGAGCTAGGATAATTTGGATGGGTTTGGAGTTTCTCAGTGACACTAGAACTAGTGCCAGGGAAATGAAAGGAGACCTCTGCTCCTTAGATCTCCACCTGAGCTTTTCAGACTCAAAAGCCTTGAACCGTTTAGATGAGCAGACAAGGCTGAGTCTGTGGTGACATCATTTCGTCAACGAAACTCTTCTGATTTGGACCAGCTGAGCATCTGCTCCCCCCAAACTTTTAACTTTTCCTTTGAATCAAACCCAAATTCCAGTCCAGCTTCCTCCTCAGCATCAATCTGCACCGGGGAGACAGCCCAGAGCCTCTCAGTAGCTTTCCTCACTGGCCTGAAAGGCCACTTCTTGTCAGAAGTACTAGAAGTTGTGCCAGAATTACTTTGCTTTGTAATATTATACTTTTAAAATGAGCTCGGCGATGCGCTCGTGTCAGAAGCACATAACGCACATCTGTGAGATGCACACAGAGGCACTCGCAGCAAGTTGTCCTCCTCCAGCATTGCCTTGTCTTCCTAACTCAGGGTTATTAAGGACGCCCAATAACCAAGGTAGTATCACAAGAGGGGACAAAAATAGATCTTAGGCATGAAAGAAACTGTTGGAAAGTTTGGAGGGCCAGGCGTGTCTGAAGTCCCCCGTTCAGCTTAGCAGTGAGGAGCTACCGAGGCCCTGAGGTGGTCACCAGGTTTGTGGGTTTGACCCCCAAGCAGCTTTTCCTTACCCACATTTTTTTTGCTGGGAGTGCTTGGCCAAGCCCAGGAGAGGAGGAGGCACCCCCAGCACTCCCCAAGAGCTCCTGGTCATCACCATCTGTGTGGTGGCTTTGCTGCAGCCACCTTGGAGACAGGACCTCCCAGCCTGAGATCTTGAGTGGCTCCAGCTCTGGTGAGAAGGGGAAGGCTTAGGTCCACGTGCTGGATCCAGACCTGTTCTGGTGCTCTGGATAGAAGCATGATGGTTTCAGGAGCAGGAGCAGCACCTCCAAAACCTCAGAGCAAGATCCAAAGAGAGCACAGGACACAGAGCTGATAGGTGTCATGAACAAGCAGATTGCATTGAACTTACCTGTTCCTTTGTGGAGCTGGATGCTGGTGGAGGGGTCACTGTTGAGCAATTCAAGGCACTCCCATAACCCTGGGGATGAGAGACCAAACCCAGGAATTTTAATACAGTGTTTTCTCTGCAAATGCTTTTGGTCTGATATTCACAGATGTGCTGCTTGTGTAACTGAAGATACAAGATAATTCTGCCTAAATACATTAAAAAACTTGTATACAGACTGACTTGCACAGGAAAGCAGGTATTACATTTAAGGTGCATTACAGAATTTAGAGTATCAACACATGGGAACTTTCAAGATGGGTTAGGAAGGAATTCCTTTCAACCCAACCAACCATCTCTGCATACATTTTAATAACTCTTCAAGAAATCTTGCACAGGGTGTCGTAGGCTTCCGTGATGTGAATGGGCTGTGGAAACTGTTTTCTATAAGCATTTGACTGTTCCAAGTTTTGAAATTTCACATTCTAACTAAAACTCAGTAACTCATCCTGAAGTGCCATTTATGTAGGAAAACATCCTAAAACTCTTTACAAAAATACACAGCTCTAGGAAACTTGAGATTATTTTTTAAAAGCACTGCAGTCACTGTGAATGTGCCTATCATGAAGAATATTCTCCTCCTAAATGCTGGTCCTTTATCTCGTGCACTTTTAACCTTCCATAAAATGCTCAGAGTCAAGTCTGGCAAGATGCCCAAGTCTTCAGTCTTCCACTCCATGGACTCGTATGGAGCTTTTTGGGTTCTCTTTTGAAAAGAAAAAACAAGCTGTTTGCTTCCTTTTTTCCTTTTTTCTTTTTTTTTTTTTTTTTGTAGGCAAAATTCTTTAGAATTTCATGCATGAAAATGTTTTGTTCATATCTCAACAATCTCTTCGTGCCTGAAGTAAACCCAGACATTTATGTAAGTTCAGATGTCCTCCCCATTTCGTAAGTGTTAGTTGTTTGGCATCTTCGCATTGAAATAAGGCAGTAGAAATGAAATCTGTGGTCTCGGAGGGGCTCTGATGTTCAGAAGGCTCAGTCTTCATTCCCCTGGTTCCCTCCTGCCTCCTGTAGCTCCTCTTCACCTTGCTAGATCCTGCCACCTTCTTTCCAACATGCCAGGTTTCATCTCCAAGTGCATGGCATTAACGAACTCTGTGTGGACTCAGCTCTGGAGTTACTGTAAGGGACTTTGACAGTAACTAATATTTTACATAGGCCACTGAATCTGGATTTCAGAGAAGTTGTTCAGGCAGCATTTGCCAGTCTTTTACTTTGCAAATTTAATGCAGGTGCTTTTGTGGTGTCTCAACATCTTTCAGGTTGCAGCAGGATGAAATGGTTTTAATACGGGAATTGATTTTCATTGTTCAAATGCCATAGTGTTACATCTCCTCTTTTGAATGGAGTTTAAAATCTCTTCTCACAAACTGCTGTCTTAAAAGAAAACAGAAAATAAACATTTCTTAGGAGCAGGTGTATCATGGCCACCCAAAACATCGCAGGGAATTCATCCCCACCGGTGCCTGTGCTGGTTGCTGGGGTGTGGGGAGGACTGGCACAGGTTAATGGCTTCTGCAGGAGCAGGGCACAGGGCCTGGGGCAGGGAGCAGGTTTAACTGACTTCTAAACATTATCATCACCATACGAACTTGTAAACGTTACAGCAGTATATAAAGCTGGGAGCTGACTTTCTCTGCTCCCTTTGGAAAAGGAGCAATGTAAAAAACTGTGCTTGCCCAGAAGTTTCAGCCATCTCAAATGAAAAGGAGCTTGGAAAATTAAGAGCTTTAATGAGTACTTGGTGCTTTTGTTTCGCTACAGTTTAATATGAATGATTTCTGCTTATCCAAGTCCCCAAAAGCGGCGGCGGTTCCCCGGGGGGTGCGGTGCCCCCCCTGCCCTTGCTGGGCCGCTGTCGCCGGTGGGGCTGGAGCCAGCTCCCCAGGTCCTCGCCCCGGAGCAGCTGCCGAGGGTGGTGGGGATGGATTATAATTAGAGCTCCCTCGTTAGCATAATTGCATTTCCTAAAAAAAAAAAAAAAAAGAAAATTAAAAAATAAGGGAATACCCAAGAAAAACCCACAACTGCAGTAGCAGCAGCGCCGTTTCCAAGCCTTTGTGTTAGGGGTGGTGTTTCTGCGACCCCGTTTGGTTCGTGACCTTGCATCAGCTTTGGAGCCTTTTTGGTGTACCCGTTTTTGGTGTACCTTTTGTGCCTTTGCTGTCCCCACCCCAGGCAGCGGCACCAGCTCCCGCGGGGACCGGTTGTGATGTCGGTAGTAAGTGTTCATGCAGAAACAGAGCCAAAAGCATCTGGCTGAGTTTGGGATGTTGTCTAAACACTGCAAGATGGAGAGGGTACGTGGAGAAGCACGTGTCGGCGTACGGGGGAGCGGGAGCACGTCCCACTCCCTTCAGCAGCCATCAGGAAAATAAAAATGTTTAACCAATCCATTCACTGGGGAGCGTTGGGTAAATTACAAACAGTTTAAGAGATCCTCAAGACTTCCATTGTGCTAATACAAATTGCCTTTTAGCATTCACTTTATATAGGATCCTTTTGAATGAGAATCCAGATGGCAGAAGCTACGTAATTATTATTCATTACAGTTAATAAGTAACACTCAGAAGCCCCAAGTCAGCTCAGCAAGTCCCCCGTGATAGGCGTTGTGCAAATCTAAATGTAAAAAAATAGTCCTTGCTGCAGAATATTTTAGGGTTTTGGTTAAAGACAGGAAGGTGTGAAGGGCCCTTAGGTTTGCCTGCCCAGGAGCACAGCCCGGGCTGTCATTGTGAGAGCTCTGTCTGCAGGGAGTCTTCTCGCTTCTCCTCCCAACGAAGGAAATTATCTTTCATTTTGAAATTAAGCTCTAATTTCAGCCTTTTAGCTGGTCATTCAAAACCTGTTCGTGGCCGAGGAGAGGTGTTTTCAGTGAGCAGCACCCTGTTCCTCCTCCCCAGTGCTGGGAAGTGCCCGTCGTGCGCCCTGGTTTGGGGACGGGGCCGAGCGAGTTCCCGCGGTCGCAGCCCCCTCGGCGCACGGCGGAGCCCGAAACGCTCCCCCAAACAATTGCTGTGAATGACAGAAATGAAATCGAGGAGATTCAAGCCCTGCTGGCCATTACCCCACTTCCTGCATTCCTACTTGTTAATTGTCTAATTCCTAACGAGTCTTCAGGCGTCTGATGGACTTTCTGATGCGTGCTCACTCCGACGCTTCCTTCCCTCCCCTCCCTGGCCTCATCCCTCGCCGGAGACCTTGTTCCTTTAAAAATGCCATCCTTAAAAATCAGAAATACTCAGCCCAGCAAAAGGAAAAGGGAACTTGACATTAGTTGAGCTTGAAAGGCTTGGTGCTGTGAAAAGTGACTGACGTGTGAAAAGAGGCTACAATTAGTTCTTTCCCCGAGCACTCTCCCATTCAGTCCAGGGTCACTCCTTCAGCGAGCTGCGGCTTTGAGGGTAATGTGTTGTGACAGTTTGAGATGATGAAGAATAATTCTTGTATTCAGAGTTGCTGCCGCTTCCCCGCTGCCCTGACACATCAGGCTGCTGTCATTGTATCATTTATCCCGGCTGCGGCTCCGCCGGGCTGCGCGGGAGCCTGGGCAGCCCTCGGTAGGTAAGAGGAAAGGGTCAGCTCTTCCAGCAAATGATTTGGGAGGATATTTTGAAACTGTGCTTAACGGGGGAAAGCAAACAGAGAGAAAGGAAAAACCATTAGAAGAAATAATGCACTGGAGATGAGATTTTTGAGTAGACATAAAGGAGATACCACGGTTTCAAGTGGACCACTACAGAGAGAGCACAACTAAGAAAGGCAGCATAATTTATGAGTGTTCCGGGCAAAAGAGGGCTATATAGATTTTCTTCAGGCATTGAATTAATGCACCCTATAAAATGATTTCACATTTAAGCTTGGCAGGGCTTTGTACCTTTCTAGATTTGATGGGGTCCTTTGACAGTTCCTGGAGCTTTCTGGAACTGAGGGTGCAGCCACCTCGCTGGACGGGGCACAGCACCGCTCCCCCAGCCCAAGGACCACAGGCTGTCCCCGGAGCATCTCCTCCTCCTCTTCTTCCTCCTTGCCGCCTTGGCAGCCACCTCGGGGCCAGTGGAGAGTAGCTTGGGTGGCAGAAGAGGGGACGGGCCCGTCAGGCTGAGCATGGTGGTCGGGAACATTAGCAGGAAGGAGGTTTTGGTTTTGGGGTGCCCTGCAGTGGCACAGGGAGGCTGCGCCGGTGCCGCTCAGCTGGAGGTGCCGCTGAGCGTTTGCTTCGCAACACCTCTCACACCCCACTGCTCTCCAGGCAGCCCTCGGGAGTGCCAGGTGCTCCAGGGCCGTGGGAGGGGGACAACTGTCCCCAGGGCGAGCTGGGGACCCGGGCCACCTTCCCCCTGCTCCGGATGGCCACTCCTCCCTCGCGGGCAGCAGCGAGGGAGCTCAGCGCTGCCGCCGTCACCGCGGCACGGAACGTGTGTGCCCTGAGAATCCCCGTTACTGCGGGGCCCGGGGTGATGCCAGCGGTGCCCGTTGCTGTTACCATCAAAAGCGCAGGCAGGGCTGTTCCCAGCTCCCCTGAAGTGACTTGCTCCTCATGGCTTCAGCAGATGTTGCTGCTCCTTCGTCTTTTTTCCTGTCTTTTTTTTTTGGTTTTTAGGGCAGTCAGGACTTTGTGAGTCGTTTCCTCCGGGGACACGGGCAGGTTTTAGTATTTACGTTTCCAGTATTAGCATTTATTTGTATTTGTGTTTGTTTTTCACGGGCTTTTGAAAGCCTCAGGGAGCCATTTATGGGGCCAAAATAATGCAAGTGCTGGTCTTCTCACAGTATTTCATTTCCTTGATGGTGGAAATGCTACAAGAAGAGCAGGTCTCATGTTGTTTTGACCCCATAAATAGCTCCCAGAGGCCCCTTTCTTCCTTCTCCCACCCACTCCCCCCCCCAAATCAAATATTTAGGTTTCTGCAAAGCCTGACTTCTCAACCCTGGTTATCTTGCTTCAGCAGAAGCAAATTGCAGTTATTACAAAATAGCCAGAGAGTCTATAAGGCCGAATGGGTTTTATATGATGCACAATTTGTTGGCTACTGTACAAGTTCATTAAAGTGTATCATAAGAGGTTGTTTTACTGGTACATTTAAGGAAGTTAATACATCTCGACAGTGTGTGCATGGGGGAATGCAGATACAATAACCCTCAGACATGCTGGGGCCAAGTCCATTCCTGGCGTAACTCCACCGAAGTAAACGAAATCCCGCTGGCCAGGCAGCCTGTCCTGCTCTGCTGGCGTGGTGCTGAGCCCTGGTCCAGGCTCTCCTGCCACGTGCCCCCATCCTTCCATGGGGGGATCCTGGGTTTTGCTTCTATTTTGTGTTTTTCACATGTTCCAAGCGCAGAAGATGCTGGTGGTCTGACTGGTTACGTGACATGTCTTATACAGGTCTGGGAAGTATTTCACCTCCTGTGAGCTGTGCTGCAGGGCTCGGCTGCTCCATCCCAGGACCATGGAAGGGCTTTTGCTTCTATTTTGTGTTTTTCACATGTTCCAAGCGCATAAGATGCTGGTGGTCTGACTGGTTACATGACATGTCTTGCTGCCTGCTTGGCCTGTCTGTAGGGACCTGCCTCTTCTGATACCCACCAGCCCCACCATGCCGTGGTGGCTCCCTCTGCATTTGTTGGGTCTATCCAAGCATTGAGTCCATCAGAAATCATCCCCCGGTTTTTTAACCTGTAACAGGAAGGGTGTCCCCGTGTCATAGAGCTGTTGCCAGTCTTGTCTGAGTTTCCCATGGGACTGACATTGATGTTCCTGTGCCATGTCCTGATTTGCTGGAAAGTCTGGGAGGAAAGATAACCATCTACGCTAGACGTTTTTTTAATTTATTTTATTTTTTATTAATGACACAGCTGAAAAAAGCAAACTCCTTTTGGGGAACATAGGAGTACGTGCTGGATGTGGTTGTAGGGGTCACGGGTGGAGTGCAGGTAGTCCCCGGTGGCTGTGTAAGGGCTAATTGCCCATCTCACGTGGCCCAGCCGTGCTTGGGAGCCGGGCCCGGGCGAGGGCAAGAGCCCAATTTCCTGCGCACAGCGGTGCTCCCTGCTGCAGCCGTCGGGGGTTTTACAGCACTTTCTTAGGTATCAAAATACACTGCTCGTCTGCCTCGCCGCCTGATCAGTTCCAGAGCACGGGGGTTGGCAGTGCCAGGCAGCACCCGGGCCCGTTTGCCACAGGGAACGGGTGTTTGCCATCCGTGGGGCTCAGGACGGCGGCTCGGATGAGGGATCTCCCCTGGATTTTAGCCTCACCCCCTTCAAACCCAGAGTGAGCTCTGTGTAGGCTGAAGGGCTGGAAAACTTCCCCTCTGGTTCCCCTGGAGCCTTTGCATCTCTTCTGTCCTCCTTTTGTGTCCCCCCCCGTGGCTGATTGAAGGGGATTTCGTGCCTGACGGCAGCAAGGGGAGCGGCAGGGCGGGAGCAGCAGCCATGCCAAGCCAGGATGGAACCCCAGGCCCCGTGCCCACCGCTCTGCCTCCCCGATTTGTTGTCCATGCTTTTTCCTTAGCTGGCATCAGTCTCTGCAGTGCCACCCCCTGGCAGTCCCCCGCAGAGGTGACAAGAGCTGCTGGCTGCAGAAATCCCACAGCCCCTGGAAAGCCACCCTAGGAGCCCGAATTCCCCAAAATCCCATCCCATCAGGCACGTGGTCCCACACAAGTCACACAAGGACGGGCAGGACGCGGCGTGGCCAAGGTTAGGCAGGAGCTGGCAAGCAAGAGCTCGGCCCAAGGGGCAGAAACAGCCACCCAGGAGCCACGGGGCTGTGGGGTAACAAACACTCCCCGGCTCTTGCCCTCCCTCTTCTTTTGCTACGGTTACTGAAAACACAACATTTGCCTGAAAATCAATTATAGCTTAAAAAGAGGGAGCGAGCGAGCCAAGTAGCCCGGTGAGGAGCTTGGCAGCCCGCGTGCTGTTTGGGGGAGCCCCAGCCCGGCCAGCGGCTGCCCAGCACCCCAGAGCTCTGACGTGGGCCGTCTAACCGAAGCCAGCTGTGTGCGCAGGGAGATAAAAGCCCCAAATCAGACAGGATAAGCACAGTATTAGTGTGGGATACGCCACTCATTTCTGATTTAAATTACTGTTTTACTTCCTGAACTCATGGGAGAGTAAAGGATGTGAGGAAAATGAAGAGGTTTAGACATGGACATTCCTTTAGCAAATACTGGCAAGAAATTGTGATTAATACAGCTGAGGTCATTATCATCACTGCTTATAGGTTTCATGCTGATTTGTTTTTCATGTATCCTGGGCAGCTTATCTCCATTGCAAGTTACCTCCACGATGAAGGATTAAATCCCCGAGCTCTCCTTTGCTAGGTGTGCACTCCCCTGTCTGCTGTCCCTGCAGGCCCCGGGCAGCAATGGGAGCTGTGCAGTGCCCGAGGATGCCGGGGCAGGACGCTTTTTGTTTCAGCCAAGAACTGACTTTTCGCTTCTGCTGTGCACTTTGTGTGTAGATACATCCTTATCTTGGAGTCCCGTTGCAGCAGCAGGACTGTTGTGGTGTTTAAAAAAGGTTAAATATCCCAGCATGAGACAAAGGTGTGCAAACGGCGCAGTGATATTTAGCAGAGCGGGCACCACTTCTCCAGCTCCTGCATCTGCAGCTTCTTCCCATCCCCATCCAAGCAAAACTCCCGGTGCAGGGACAGGGAAAGCTGCGTGTCTACCCCAGGGGTTTGTCCCCTGTGCTGTGCACACACAACACATCGGTGTGCAGCAAACGAGAGGGTTTTTCCCCTTTCCCCTTGGGCCGCAGAGGAATTTTCCCCAAGCTCCTATCCCCATCCTGTCCCCTCCAGCTCAGGCTGCGCGGGAGCAGCCGACGGAAGTCGCACTCGGGGCCGCGCGTTGCACCTCGCCAGAGTTTTTCTTGTAGCCTGTCAGCACGTGTCTGGGAGAGGATTCCTGTCGTGGACGTGGGGCTCTGCCTAATCTCACCGCTGCATGCCACCGCTGAGTGCTGGCCGGGGCGGCGCTGCCCAGCGACGCTGCTGCACGCTGCCGCTGAGGCAACTGCTGGGTTCAAGTGGCTCACAGTGAGGCCACGGTTAGAAACAATGCTCCGCACACACAAAAATCCACGTCTTTCAAGATTAGGGAGCAGTAAAGGCTTTGGGAGGTCACCGAGGGGGGATGCTGCGTGTGTGTGACCAGGAGAGGAAGAGCCACGGTCAGGCCTGCTTTCTTTTTTGCTTTGAGACACAGCTCAGACACAGAGTAAAGGGGATATTTTCTCTTTGGCTTGAAAAAGCAGAGTTATTTATGTCCATTTTGCAGGATAAAGAGTTGTGGAAAGTCCCTGGTTGTTCCCAAGGTGAAGAATCGCAGTGGTCATGCACCACTGGTACACACCACCGGTAAATGTTGCTGCTAGTTCCCCTTCCCCACCATCTCAGCAGCATTTCTGTAGAGGAAAAATGTTTCACCATCTGCCACCGTACCCTTCACACCCTGTTCAGTCCAGCCATAAGCATCCCCACTGCCGAGTCCCGACATGTCCCCAGGAGAGGGGCTGCTCTGCCAGCCAGGGGGTGAGGTCTCTGTCCGGCTCCACTTTGGCTCAAGCTGAGCTGTGAGCCCAGCAGAGACGTAGAACCAGGAGCTGGATGCCTCTGGAGTGGTGTGTCAGATCACCCCAGTAAGGGTGGATGATGTGGAAGTGTTGGAGCAATGCTACAACAAACAGCTTTGTCAGTAAAGGGGCTGTCTGGTGGCACTCTGGGTTTCTCTGAAAGACTAACCAGGACCTGCTCTCTTCCCATTGCAGAGCTTCAGCGAGAGGGAAGCATAGAGACGCTCAGTAACAGCTCGGGCTCCACCAGCGGCAGCATCCCGCGCAACTTCGATGGCTACAGATCGCCTCTCCCGACTAACGAAAACCAGCCCCTCAGCCTTTTCCCCACAGGATTCCCTTAAATTAGCCCAACATCCAAGGGGGGATCCAGACAGGGTAACGAGCCGCCTCTCCGCCTAAACAATCCCGATGTCTGTCACCTGCCAGGTCACCTCTGTGCTGGATGGTTCTCGTTACCCTGATGCATATTGACGACTCTTAAACCTTCCTGAAACATACTCACAAAATCTTGACTTTGTTCCTGTGCAATATGAAGAGACTCTGTCTTCAATCCTGATAGCTCCGCGGCTTCTTTTTTCGCTGTGTTCAGGAAGAGGTTGGTTGAGGAGAAATATTTCTAAGCCATTTTGGGTCAAGCACATGGTTTCACAACCGTTCTCTGCTTTTTCTTGCTGAGAGATGAAGGGAACCTCCATAACTCAGAGGAGCTCTCGCCGTTTGCAAAAGTGCTGAGCATTAAGGAATGAACTGGAGAGAGTGGAAACTGGAGAACTTTCTGTGGACAGAGTTGATAATGTTATTCCTTCCTCGTTGCGTCTCCTTGCTGCCCTCCTTCCCCCCTGGTACTCATCAATGCCAGGAGTATTACCAATGGAAATGTTTCTTTTTGTTCTTTGGAGGAATTATCTCTATCGCTCCAGTTTTCTTCTAGTCCTGTATTTTAGAAACATACTTAATTGACTAACTGCAGTCACAAATTTCTCATATTTGGTTATAAAAGTTGTTCATTGGAACTCGGATATCTGTCCAGAAATGCATGTGTCCTTGAATAAATCTAAGTTAAACAAGAAACTGCTTAAAAGGCAATGTTCATGGAGTGTTACTGGGCTGGCTGTGGGCTTCGTGTATCTTCCTGGACCAGACTATGTGCATATTTACTAACTTGAGGGCTTTAATTAAAGCCATCAGTGGATGTCATGCAGCCAGTCTAGCTTGCATTTGCCTCCTTGCTTTCTCATCCCTGTGTACAAGGACAGGATTTTTAGGAAGGAGAGATTTGGGGGGTGTGCCTCGCACCCGCTTAGCACCTCTGAAGATCAACACCCATCTCTGCCTGACCCCAGCCCCAGCTCCTTGGGTTCTTCGTCCCACAGATTTCAGTGGCACAAGGACTAGGCATGCTGGAAGTGGAGGCAGCCACCTCCATCTGTTGTGTTGCAGGATCCCATACAAGAGGAACCCATGTAACAGCCTGAACCTATACACCCCAGTGAACGTGCACAGTCCAAACCAGCACCACATAACTCTGCTGATAAAACAGTCATGGGCTCACACAGAGTAACCACATGAATTCCTACCTCTCAGCCAACTTGTGTCGAGAAGCAGAGAGTGAGATGGGACTGTCAGCTTATGAAACTTCCTTCCCACTGCTTGTTTTTAATAGAAGCCGTTTGAGTCATGGCAATGAGAGGAAACTATCTAAACCCACAAATCTTTTCTCACTCTTCTAGCTTAAACCAGCCACGCTGAGTGATGAAGAACCAACCGCCCTCTTCCTACTCTATCCCAAACACCAAATATCAAATTCAGTCTTGGGCTTGATTTTTTTGTTTGTTGTTTTTAACTGTAATGCCACGACTCAGATCTCAGAAGCCTATTTTTTTTTTCTCCTCTCTCTTCAGGCTTGGAAACCACTAATAAAAACTGAGAGTCTGCAGCAATAATTTCAGATTCTTGCTTGGTTTTCAGTCAGTCCTTTCTCAAGCAAAATAAAAACTTCTTTGGGATGAAATCAGAGGAGAGTTAGCCTGTAGTAAGTGCTCACAGCTCCATCCCTCTGGCTATAGCTGCTGTAATGCTACGTTGCTTTTATGTCTGTAAAATAGTGGCTTGAAATAAGGGGCTGAGGGTAGGGCTGGCACTGTGGACAAATGGGACCACAGGGTCAAGTCAGTCCACACCAGTCAGGATTTTTAACACAGTTCAAGCCAAGGTCAGCTCCAAAAGTTCAAACAAAATCCAGATTAACACATACAGAAAGGATTGTGCTGTCACCGTGATGCTTGTTTCCTTTCAGGCTTTCCCAAGGAGTGGATGTGAGGGACAAAGTTCTTGCAGAGGAAGGCGGCTGCTCTTCTCCCTCTTTGGTTGCTGGTTCTTCCTGAACACACAAAGTAGGATAGTGCATAACACAGAGTGGTGTCATTGGAAATGTATTTCCATTGTTGGCAGGCATTAAATCACTTTTTATAAGTGCTGCAATACGGCCATGTGGAAATTCCCAGTCTGCAAGAAGCTCCTTTGAATCAGGATGTTTTGTTTAAAGGGGGGGGGGGAAAGAAAAAAAACTACAAACTGGGGCTGTACCAAAATATTTTCAGTCTGGTTCATTGAAAAGAATGTCCTAAATTCCCCACTGTTGATAGCCCCGTAGCCAAACTGGTAAGAAAGCCTAGAGCATAAAAAAAAAAAAGGCATTGCTATGAGGTGGCTAATTTAACATTAATTTGATACTTTCACAGATGACCCAGCAGAATAACCACTGAGTTCCAGCTCTTCAGTGAGCCAGTGGAAGCCAAGTGTGTTGCAAGGGTAGCTCTGTAGGGTCTGATTCAGCACGTCCTCACTCCCCATGCACACCCACCCCCACCAATGGCCCCTGCCTTCAGTGCACACACAAAAGCCCCCCCCATTTCAATGGGGCACCTCATGCTGTCCTGCAACACCCCCTTTCCTCCACCCCAACCTCAGCAGCAATACTGGTTTTCCAGGCACGAGGTGAGCGTATTGCTTCTCATTGATGGTGTCTAGAAGCTGCTCCTTAGAGAGGTTTGCCCCTGACTTTAATGGAACTGGGTTTTCAATCTAGGGACCTGATCCAAACCCCACTTAAAGCAAAAATAGCCAGAGGCTTGTGGTCTTCACCGGATTTCAGACGAGTGTCTCCCGTTGTTGTGGAAATAATCCAGGTGAGTTTCTGCAACGCCGGATTTTCAAAGGCCACGGCTAGCAGGCGGTCACAGGCAGCCCAGCAAGAATGTTGTGCCATGATATAAACCACTGGCTCGGAGAGCCCAAAAGACATGTCGGGCTCACAGGTTTTTAAACTGTTTCCAGTAGTAGTAAGCAGTGGCCTCCTGCTGAGTTCAAAAGGCAAAACGTCTCATTTAAAGCGGGGCAGACTGTATATCACTCTGTGCATAAAGTGGAGCTCTTCTATTAAAAGTTGAGTTCAGATTTCATGAATTAACATGAAATACTGCTTTCCTATCCTACCCTGGTTTCTGTAATAAACACACGCATGTAGCGTGCTTAAATCATGGGAGGGGAATGTTTTGCTGTTTGAAAAGAAGTGGAAGCTCAAAGGTTCTCCAAATGTGACAGCTTGAAGTTCAAATGAAATCGACCCTCAGAGCCAGTCCGGGGCCTGGGCATAACCAGCAGGGCTGGTGTCTCCTGGTGCTTTGCAGAGCACGTGGGGCTCAGGCTTCATGTGCTTTGCCAGCGAAGCTCAGCCCTGATGAGCTCCAACAGAGTGTGGTGCTCTGCCCAAGGTAAGCTGAAGACCCCATCCTGCTGCCCATCTCTACCAGCTTCTGGTTGCCCTGCCCTGAGCAGTTAGCCAGCCTGAGACAGAAGTTTGCTGGGAGAAGACAGACCAGTGAGGGGAGCCAACCGAGGGCAAAATACCACCAAGATCTCCATGCTCCTTCCTCAACAGCGAGCCCAGAGCAGGGTTTTGCTGCAAAGTGCAGCTGTGAGATCCCCAAACGCTGCTCCCCCTCCTCTCTGCCCCTCCAAGGAGGGGGGAAGCGCACGGTGCTTTCACCAGGGATTCCTTAGGAACTTTTTGAGCCTCCAAACTGCGTCTGCGCCACGTCTCTACATTTATTTTCTCTCTTCTTCGCTCTTGGCTTGTTGCTGTGCAGGGTAGGAAAGTTTGCGCCATTTCCTGTTGTCTTTCCCTTATGCTCCTGAGATATTGTAAAAATGTTCGGTATCCTCCAGTAGGTTGTAATCACTTCACCCTAATGTTTCACAGCTGCTAAGTGTAACTTTAAACCCAACCATTTGAGTGCTTACAATTAGCGAGTCAATGGAGCCGAGATCGGGTCTTTGTGATTGCAAAAGAGAGAAAATCAAACTTTTTGAACAGAGTTTTAACTGGATAAAATGGGAACAAAAGTTGTGGGGATGAGGGGGATTTTAATGCAATAAATGATTAGTGGCTTATGTGCTAGGAAAAAAATAACTGAATCCACTGCTTGGCCTGTTGCACAGATGGAAAAGGCACCAGGACAAGCATGTGTCTGCAGCGGCCGCGCCTCGGCCCCTGTGACTGCAGGACCTGCTCTCCGAGCTCCCTGCTCTCCGTTTGTGGGAGCAGAGCTGGTGAGGGCAGAATTAGCCCAAGACAAGTGGCTTCAGCTGTACCCCCCAGGGGTCCCTGCCCAGGAGCTGCAGCACAGCTGGGCAGTGCTTCCCACCCCACCACCCCCATCTCGCTCCCGTGTAGAACCGTTCGGCTGCCCCAGGGCTGGCTGGATCTTCACCCTCTGGTTTTGCCTCCTTCAGTGCCTTCAGCCCAGCACTCCCGCCTCCTGCACGACTCTGGAGCAGGTTTCAGTTATCCCAGAAGATGCTTGTGCCCTGGTGAAAGTGAAGGGCAGGTCATAGCAGGGCTAGAAGGCACCAGCACCGGAGCTGGGCCATGGGCATGGTGGGGTTGCTGCCCCCCTTGTCGTGCCCAGCTGCACCTTCATTCCTCCAGCGCCGTCCGTGAGCAGGGTTAGTGCTGGAACTGCTGTTTCCCACTGCAGGATGTAGCCTGGGGGATGTGCTGTGTCCCTCCAGCCCTGGGGACACACGGCCATCCCTGGCTGTGCCTGGGCATTGGTGTTGTCCCATCAATTGCCACCCTGTCTGTCGCTGGGCTTGGCTGTAATTTGAACCTGTGCATCTGTCGCCGTGTTCCCAGGCTGATTTTTTGCCTTTCTTGGGAATTTTTGCTGCAGGAAATTACACTAAAATACTGTTGGCCCTGTGCAGGTTGCAGGCAGGTCACAGGCAGGGGTGTCATCCAGCCGGGTGAGACGAGCTCCCTGCGTATGGCCCATGTGTGCCATGGACCAGGAACGTTCCCCTGGCTGTGAGCTGCTGCTGCCCTGCCCCGGGGAGTCCTGGGCCTGCACCCACAGCAAATGGCCCACGAGCCAGGTCCTGCAGGGCTCCTGACTATTGCTGGGAACTACTGATGCTCAGCCATTCCAAACATGTGCTCAGCACCTTGTAGGATCCGACTCTCAAAGGTGGCAGCTTCATCCCCAGTGGGTTCATCTCCCAGCAGCTCTCGCTGGGGCAACCACAGGAGAGTGACCACTGGCCTCATTGGGTGGTCACCACAGCAGGCAGGGGCAAGGGCTTCTGACCTTCCTGGTCCCTTCCACCTCCTTCCACCCATCCCGTTGAGTTTTAGCACATCCCTGGGGATGGTCACAGCATAGCAGAGATGCTGCTCCTGGCAGTGCAAGATGCACTCCTGCCACCTAACCATAAATACTAATTAATAGCAAAGCCCTGCTCTAGATCAAGGAGGAGGCTCTGAATTTTCTTAGGAACTTCACTGTCTGAAAGGTATCTTAAATATTCTCTAGCACTCAGCCTACCAGTAGGTCAATTATACGGTGAGCAGTCATACGAAGTTAATTTCTAATTTAATACAATGTTAAAAGGCTGTCAGGTTAAAATCTAATCTATAAACAAGACATGAAATGTCTCTTTAAAACAAGTGTCATGAACTGGTCCTGGCTCAAACCACAGACTGCTGCTTCTTTTATAGGATGTAATTACTTCCCAATGAGTATTTACAATATTATTATAGGATGATAATAAAAGGCCAGTGCCTGTCGTGCCCAGTGCCAGCCGAGTGCTCATCCTGCTCCCGCCCCAGCCCCTCTTCCTCTGGACCCTTCTCTGGGGAGGTGAGAAGTGCCAGCTCATGGGACTCTGCTCCGTGGCAAGCCCGGTGGGGGAAGAACTGATTGTGTTTTCCTTAAGTACACCTCAGAGTTGGGAGGATAGGGCCCCTCTGATGTGTTCTGGAGGGAGTACAAGTGTCCCTGGATGCCCCAGTGAGGAGAGCTCACCAGTCCAGCACCACAGTGTTTCACCAGTCCCTGTGACGAGTCCTACCTGGCAGTCCCGGGTGGAAGCGATGGGGGAGCACGTTCATTTCCCAACAACCTGGAGAAAGGACTTTGGCAAAGTTTTGCTTTGGGCTGAAGGTTACGAGCCACGTTCAGCCTGGTGGCTTCATTCAAGCAGAAAACCAGAGGCAGCACCTGCAGCCCAGAGTGAAGAGCTGGCCCCCTGCCCTGCCTCCCACCCCACCTCCCACTCTCTCCCCAGCTCCTTCCATGGAGGGAGAGGCAGGACACAGGCAGGGGGCACTGGGCACGTCCCGCTGCTTCCCCTCCCACGCCAGGGGTGTCCATGTTGCAACTGCCTGTCGAGGTACATTGAATTTTTCTCCTTTTGCTGTTGAAAGGGGAAAGTCCAGCTGTCATGTGGGGGTGATGCCATTGTCCCACCCGGGCGGCTGGCTGGACCACGAGACTCCTGCTCCTGATAGTTCACAGTGTCCGTGGGAGCTGGACAGGATCAGGGCTGCCCTTGCCACGCTCAGCCGAAAAACACCGTGCGTCACCCTGCCCCGGGTCACGCGATTGGCTTTGGAATCATGTGGGTTTCTTTTCCAGGAGGAATCTCACCAGCTCCAAAGGTTTGGCTCAGATGTGGTCATGTCTGAGCTCTCCCCTACGCCCATGAAGCCCTCCAGGGTGGGGTTGTGCTAAAGGGGATCAAGAGTTTGATGAGAGCAGGTGACCCCCCCAGCGAGGGCTGCAAGGAAACCCGGGGTAATGTAATGCCAGTGCTAAAGTGAAGGGAGGTGGTGATGTGCTGCTCTGACCTGGCCTGTGAGGCTGCAGGGGATGCGTGGGCTCTTTGCTGCGGCCCCTCCGCTGGCCAGGACTCCTTCCCTTCCCTTCCCTTCCCTGGGTTTTCTGGTAAATTCTGCTGCTCTTTGTAATTGAGAAAAGCTGCTGCAGAACATCTGCGCAGGCACTGTCCGCTCGGAGCCGGCTGCCAGGGCTGCTCAGTGCTCGCGCTGCCGGTGCTTTGATGTGCGGGTGATTCACGGGCTTGGCCGGGGCGGCCCCGCAGATGCTGCC
>NW_008632279.1:0-8243 GCF_000691845.1 Merops nubicus
GAGGGGCAGCAAAACTGTTACCACTTCCCCTCCTAGATAGAACTCAATACTTGCAGTTGCTCTTGCACATAAAAAGCAAAATCACCACCTTTTATTGTTGTTCCGTCTTTCCTAAATAGTCTATAGCCATCCATGACAACACTCCAGTCATGGGAGCTGTCCCACCATGTTTCAGTGACTGGAATTATATCGTAGTCACACAATCTAATGCAGATCTTCAACTCCTCCTGCTCCCCATACATACTCCATGCATTGGTACATAAGCATTTCAGAGAGGGATTTAACTCAACAGTTTTAACTCTTGCTATCTGACCATTCCTGGCCACTACAGTGGTTACTAACTTGTTAGTGAGCCCTGTGTTATCATTGTCCACCTCGAGCAGGACAGTAGACCGAAGGCTGTCCTTAGGCACATCCCTTGTGAGGCAGGATTTATCCCCTTCCTCCTTCGAAGCTAGTTTAAAGCCCTGCCAATGAGCCCCACCAACTCCTGTGTGAGGATCCTTTTTCCCCTTGGAGACAGGTGTGCTCCTTATTTTGAAGAAGACCAGGTATTTATTTGTGTCTATCTCATTGTTTTATTGCTGTTTTTATTGAAGTTGTTCTAGGTTTCTTTTCTAATCCATCTTTCTCTTATTCCCTTTCTATTATCCTTCAGGAGAGGAGAGGGGTTAACCCAGAGCATCTGTTGTAGATCCAGTTGATGGCCTAGACCCTGCACCGTTGCAATATGAGATGCATAAGTTGATCACATAGGCAAAACAGATCAAGTTAAAAAGTGATGACTCGTTTCCCTCTGAGTGTATCTTTTATCTGAGTGTTCACCTAATATTTAATTTTATTGTTTTATTCTGATGTATTATAGTGTTTCAAATGTTATTTTGGATTCACTTTCCTATTACTTATTCACAACATGTAATAAATCACAGGGTTATACTGGGTTTTATACCTGAAAGGTACAAAACACAGGATCCAAGATTGTAATCCACATTATTATATTCTTCTCTTTGAAGATTAAAAGTCCAAGAACTAAATTGTTAAGCTTTCTGACTAACCATACATGTACTGAATAACCCAGCAAAGAAAAAGTATTCCAGCATGCCTTCCTTTCTCCCCATTTCTATTCTCCCATGGTAAAGGTGGATGAACACATAAAAGCATCACTGCGCTTGATAGTAACAGCTTGGGGAATCCCCAAATTTTATGGACACCCCAGTTAACCATGACAGATTTCTGTTCACTGGGTACCTTTGCAGATCACACCCTTTGTCTTATGTATTAAGCAATGTGGCAGCAGAGCCAGTTGGAGCCTTTAATTCCCTTTGCTTTCTGTCTTCTCTTCCATATTATGATACCTTGTCTTATTTGCCAGTTTCCCATGATTTCCAGATGGTCTCCCAGGAGTCTGCTGGACGGATCCAAAAGTGCTTAATTTGCAAGATCAATTGAAACCAAACCAGTCTGGCCAACATGTACAGTACACATATGGATGTTAAATGTTTTCCCACAGTGCTTTCCTAAACTTTCAGCTCAATAATGTCAACACCACAGAACTCCATGAGGAGATATGCAAAGCTGGAAATGCATTTTGAGAATTTATTTCTTTTCCAAGCTAAAAAGAGCAAGCGAGTGAGTGCATGGTATTCTTCCACATGATGATCTTTTAAATGTCTTATAACTTACCTCTGTTAGATGATGCATTTATTTTTTTTTATCTCAAAATGGGTTTTGACATAAACATGGCATTCAAGATGAAGTCTTGTCATCAGCATTAGGACATTTATTTTCACAGCTGCTTTCTTCCCCCTAATATTTCTTGTCTGCTCCTTCACTGAACTGTTCACTTTGACATACAGATCTTTTGTATAATGATTACAATTAAATTTAACTTACAACTTGGATATATATAGAATTAACTGAAATTTTTTGTTCTGAACCAAACTTCACTCCAGTTGTAAACCCCACAGACAATCATTATCCTGTTCTCTCTCCTGGATCATCAATCCCCCCAATCTTTTCTAAACTTAACCAAATTAATGGTTTGGTGAGAGCTGTGACTTCTTCCCTCCTAGGATATTTTCCTTCTGTTTGTTATCGTAAAAGAATACATAATATCAATTCTATGAGAACTCAAACATCACATATTTTATTCCAAGGGACAGCTTTGGAACCCAGATTATGTATAGTCTTTCAGCTTTAATATTTTTTCCTGAATTCAACAGAAATTTCCTAACAGTATATCCTCCTCTGGCAGACTCATCTTTTTATTTCAGTTCATTTACAGGAATGTACTTATATTTTAAAATAGGGGGGGGGAGGGAGGCAAGATCTGTCCTCTTCAAGATTGAATTTAAGCTCACAATTAAGTTCTATATTCCCATTAACCTTACATAGGTCCTGCATTAAATAAACTGCATTTTAAGCACTGGTAATTCGAAAATAAATCTATCTCAGTCTGATTATTTTTAGACAATTGAGTATTGTTTTTAATATTGTAGATAATTAAGATTTTTTATTTTTATTTTTTTAGTGATGTAATGAAACAGCTCAAGGGTTGAAATACAGTAATTTGCATTTTAATGTATTTCTGCAGATTGATACGTCAAGACAAGAACATCATAATAAGTTTATTCAGGCAGAGTGAAGGAACATTTATTTATTTATGAAATTTCAGTTTAAGAGGGAAAGGACTTGTATTAAAACTATTTCATATACTTAGTTGATACTTTGTACTACCATTGTCATGACCATAACCGAAATTCAGGGCCAGCTGAAGCCTTAAAGCCACATTGTTAAATATCAGTAGATAACTCTATTAAACCGATCATTAACTGTGCCAAGAGGAGCTTAACAGAAAAAAATGCTTAAGAATTTTTTTTTTTTTTTATCCTGCTATTGTCATTGCTCACTAATGAAGATGTAAGAAATCAGTAGTCTCGGCATCACTTCCAACAGTGTTAAATCATTGCCCTTGAGAAGGCAATTATTATAGTCCTTAATATGTGCCTCTATTGATCTGAAAGAGCAGTACCACTTATATTTTCTAATCATGCTAAGAAATCCATAAACATTAAAAATGTTCCAAATCATGCACTATTGGTTTCCTTGCCATTTTCATTTCCAGTGACTAATGAAAATCAAAAACTAGGCAACAATTTAAAAGTCCACAGGTAATTACTAGGAAGTAAACTGGATTATTAGTTCATGACTGCTCCACTGAGTAAACTACTCAGTACATGATTGTCATTGTTATTCAACACTTGTAGTTGCTTTATCACCGAATCAATAAGAATTTTCAGTCTATCAAGATAGGCAAGTTTGGGTACTCAAGTATCATATAAAATGTATATTTTATTTATATTTTATTTATATGTATTAGTAATCTTGTGAATAGGTATAATACTGTCTTTAATGAAGTAGCACTTTAACATATGTGATTGTAGTGCTTGATTTCTGTGTCTATTGGTAGCAGATGCATTTGCACGTCATTCTTAACATCTATGTTAAAAATGAAACGTTAATTCTTCTAGATACTAAAAGATTTATTTCTTTATTTATTATGTGTTAAGTATTTGCCACTCCCTAAACTCAAACACTTTTAGGAAGTGTCTCAAATTCAAACAATGATCCAAATACAGCTGAAGTGAGCTTCACATTAGCAGACTTGGCAGGAAACAGCTTACCATAAATGCACATCTGTGATGCTAGCAAAAAATAAATAAAAGCTGCCTTCAGCCTTTGCTCAAATTTGCCATCACCCTGCATCACTTTGTGATGCTGCTTCACAAAGTAACCCTCAAGAACCCAGAAGCCTGAAATATTTCTGTTTCAGGTGTGAATACACATTTTCTACACCAAACCCCCATTGGTTTAGGCTCATGTGCATTACATATGTAAGGAATAACCAGGTCAGAAAGAGATACTAGCGTTACAGTGTGTACCAGGCTCTCCAGATCAAAGTTGTAAGCAATTATGTTTTCAGATTCAACATGGTTATTGCAGTAACTGCAGAAGGCTTCATTAGGTTGCTTGATGCGCTGTCTCCATAAGCACAGAGGAACAGCAACAGGCCTGTCAGAGAAGGATCAATTGGCCCATTGTCCTGAAGCAACAATCCTCACAATAAGAGGCTCATGCATCATCTCACAGACCAAATGGAATTCCTGCTTACCACTTTCCAAAAGAAAGCCTTGCAAGAATCTTTTCCCTTGTTTTTTTTTCAGATTTTCAAGATACAAATACTATTTATCTTATGAAAAAGTCCAAAGAAACCAACAGAACTGGAACTCATTAAAAGATTATACTTGAGAAGGTTTTTCTGTGGAAAAGCAGAAGTCTGGCAAAATAAATTTACCGAATAAATTTGGGGAAATGTCAGTTAGCTCTGACACAAAGAAAAGTCTGTCATTATTCCATATCATACAATCATTTTATAAACATAATATACAGTCATTGTTTTCCCATACATTTTTACCAAAGGGCATACTTGACTGTAATGCAGTAACTTCCAAACTTCTAGAGCTGTTTTCAGCTGAACAAGCTCTGTAACCAAATGCCATAAATGGTATCTTAGATGGTTTACAAGTGAGTAGTCTTGACTCAGATCACTGCACACAGCAGAGACACATGTACATGTACCTTATTTGAGTTTCTGAACTTCCTTTCTATTTAGTTAGAAAAGAGAAAGTGCACTGAAGCATCTTCAGGTGAAGAATCCAATATGGAAGCAGTCCCCTCCAAATCCCTACCAATGCAACTAGTCACAATGCTGTCCCTGGAAAATGCTGATAGGTCTCTGAGCTCTCCACATCCACTGGTAGAATTTATAACAAATTATTGTTTGTCAAAATGTTTACCTATTCATAAAACTCTAGCTTGGTATCTAAAAGATAATATAGTAAATTTAGTATCATATGGAATATCCAACATTTTTATTATACAAATGAACCAAACATGCACACTAAAAAATGAAAAAAAAGAAAACAAACAACAAAATAGACAAATTTGTAATCTGACCATATGAGCAGGTCATCCAAAAAAATAAATGTGCAGATAAAGCAAGAATCTTCATTGCTATAGAAACTGAATGCAAATGGTGACAGAATTCAGAAAGATAACCTCTCTCTTTAAACAATTTCAAAAATATCAGTTATTCTTAATGCTTCCTCTGAATGCACACGCAATGACCTCTTAAGTGCCATGGGAGTGCTTAACTATGAAGTAGTAGGGTAAGAAGAGACATGATGAATCAATAATCAGCTGTAATTCACAATGACCTACCTTGCTCTGTAGTAGAACACCCAGAGTCAGGGACCCTGAACTTTCCGATAGAAAAATAAAAGAGAAACCTCTCTGAAAAACGCTTAATTAACAAAATCATATTCTATTCCATTATGATTATTTCTTACTAGAAACAAAGGCAATGTGCTTCGCTTACAGAAAAAGCTTGAGCAAAATCATAACCCTTGATTCTTATATATTTTCCTCTGACAGCTGTGTGAACCACTAAAACTATCATTCAAAAGCTAGTAAGTAAAACTGCCAGTTCTAATTACTATCCTTTATACAAACACTAGACACCTATAAATGAAGTTGCATGGCATAAGAAAGCAAACAGGAAAGTTCCTGAGCTGTCCAAATTAAGAGCAGAAGCAGCAGCTATTTCTGAGGAGACAGTCAATACAAAATACAGGAAGTCCTTCAATAAAAGGAGGGCAGAAGGTATGGTAGGTATCTGTCTGACAGCTAAAGTGTTTGAGTTCATCCTTGGCTTTGCAGGACTTGCAGTGCTAACATAATGCAGGTATGGCTCCTCATGACCAACAACTTATTTTCTTCCTATTGATGGACTTCAAGGAGCTAAACAAACAAACAAACAAACAAACACACACCATAAAACAAACCACACCACAAAAAAAAAAACAAAAACAAAAAACAACACAAACAAACAAACATCAAAACAACAAACCAAACCACCCTCACACAATGATACAAAAAACCCCTACCCTCCAGGATAAAATTCACTGCATATTACACGACTATTACAGTTCTAGGAACAAGCCAAAATGATTGTTTTGCATTTTGACGTGATCAGATAATTTCTGTTTCCTTTTTGAGACAGGTTTACTGGCAAGTGATTTTCAAAATAATTGAGAATGGCAGAAGAATGGCAGTTAAAACCAGATGTACCAACTCTATACACCTCAAGTTTTCCTACTGCAGCGTTGAACATGAATGTCAGCAAAAGCAGGACAACAAAATTCAGTCACCGTGTTCATTTCATGCTTGTTTTCTGGTTTGAAAATGCCTGCTCAGACACCAACTAGTAAGAATCTCACTTTGTATTTTATCATAAAGACAACTTTGTTCTGTGGTGTCTTAACATAATATATAGGCTGTTTTTTACTTGGTGAATTCATACTGAAACTACATAGAAAGGAAAATAAATTCTTTTTCCTAGAGAAAGAGATTAGAAGAAAACAATATTGTAGTAGGTAATACTGTCAGGAATTATAAGATTTGAATACTTTATCTTTGTCAATTCAGCATCAGAACTGAAAATGAAATGCTTCAATGAAAAGGAGGATCTAATGATATGTACATAACGTACTGGGGGAGAATCTTGACCTACATTTAAAATCCACACATCCACTTCACAGGGATTTGGAGAACTAAGGTAGAAGATTTTAACATTACTGTGTACATGTAGAATCAAGATATTTGGAATAAAGAGAACTGGTTTAAACCTATGGATTTTTTTTTTTTTTTTCATACTGTAAAACAATTCAAAGAAATGCATTTACATTAATTAAGGATACTTGAAGATCACTAAAACTACGTGCCACTCTAGCAGAAAAACGATGACCAAAACTTGCAACCAAGCAGGTCATTCCAATGGGTTAATATGCATTGATATCAAAATAGAATGAAAGAGAGAAAGGGCAAAGCATAACACCTACATAGAGGAGTTATGGGAGCTGGGAGACTGCAAACACAGCACATGGAGCACATGGAAACAGAGAAATTACTATTATGGGAACTCATATTGGTCCCATGAGAAATTCACTCTAACATATTTTCTAGTGATATTTTTCTAGTACATTTCCTCAATAAATCAACCTTCTGAAAATCAGCTTGGCCTACTGCTACCCTTGTACTTCATTTCCTGACTTCTTGTACTCAGATCTTCAGCACTCCATAGTGCCTGTCTACATGACAGGTATTGAAAAGGATGAACAGATGTTAATGATGCCACTCAAGAATACAGCATAGTCTTTAATGAAAAATGTGTTTATTCTACAGTAAGTCAGTATAAAATGACTGACACCAGGGGCCAGACTCAAAGCCAATGACCCCAAAGCAAAGGTCAGTCTTTTCTGTCTTACTTTTGTCTCTTTAAACCTCAAAACACTGATATTCCATATTTCCATATTATCAGACTGGATGACAAAGATTATAATCCACTCAGCAAAATTAAAGAGAAATATTGTAGTGAAGATAAGAACAACAAAAATCATCTTATTAGCATTGTTTATGTATATAGTTTTAAAAATATTTTCATTAACAGCTGAAGAATTGAATTTTAGAGACAGAGGAATGGCCCAAAGAATCAAAAGAAGTTCTAGACTCGTCCCATTGTAGCAAGTGAAGGTTTGAGTGACCTCACGTGACCTCAAGCAAGTGAAGGTAGTTAGACAGCTACCAAGAAAAACCTTCGAGTCCAGCATCCCTTTCAGACCCACCAATGAGGGCTACAAAGCTGTCTTCTTAGATGTTTTCAGGGAGATCAGTTTGGTTTAGCTCTGCTCTTATTCCAAGCTAGCAGGAAGGACACCAGCCAACCCTTCTCTAGAAAAAAAAAAAAAACGCACACAAAACTACTGAGACATGATGGCACAGAAAAATAGAGTTGGTATTTTAAGCCAAGTGGCATAGCTCCAGTGATCTTCCAGAGCAGATAAACTGAAGCAAACATTTTTGCTTGCATAAAGCCAGTGGGCACAAGTTGATATATACTCCAAGTACATGTGAACAGAGACTGTCATGTAGCTGGTATCTCATTGTGAATCCCTTTCCTAAGCCAGTATATCTTTATTTAGAATTTTACATTGTTAAGTATAAGATTAACTAGGATTTTGAAAACTCAGTCGATTATAAAGTAAAAATGTCACTACAGAAGGCAAGGATGCTCTACAGAAAAGGAAGCTCTGTGCTCTGCTAACAACTAAACACAAACCTGCTGA
>NW_008632279.1:8274-13792 GCF_000691845.1 Merops nubicus
GTAAAGAAGTTTTACATTGTTTCTGAAGCTCATTAAATTTGAACTCCTAGGGTGAACAAGTTCTGGGTATGTTTGTATAACTGCAGAAATTTTAACTGTGTTTCTTCCTGAAGTGTCCAAAATTACTTATGAAACTCTTACTGTTTCATAAAAAGCCCAAAACATTAACAACAAAAAAAAACCAACCTCAAATAAGCAAATAAACAAAACAGACAAACAAACAAACAAAAACAAAAAAAAAAACCAAAAAAAACCAAAACAAAACAAAACAAAAAAAAAAAACACAACAAAAAAAACCAAAACAAAACAAGCAATCTCAGCAAAACACTGCATTTTCTTTTCCTTCCCTGGATACCTCACGCATCCTCACAGAATAATGCATGCACTTGGAGCTGCTGGTGTCATGACACATTGTTAACCATTGCCAATTATCTTTGTTTCCACTAGGAAAATTCAAGCTGAAAGCATCCGGCACTGCAAAAGACTGAACTTTAAATTAGACATAAACTGCAATGCAGCAGACAGAAACTGCCATCCTAACAGTCTTAATAAATACCGGCGTGTGTTGAAGTGCCCACTATCCACTGTCTTCCCCAATGAAAAGAGCCCAGCACTCCCTGGTTGCCATGGAAACCACAGTGTCACTCCCATCACTCCATGCACCCATTTTAAATTCTGCTGCAGCACAGAAGCATCATTTCCACTGCACAATGACGCACATTTACTACTGAAGAATTCTGCTACTGCATCACTGCATCACAAGATCAAAAAAATAAGGAAATTTACAACACACAAAAAATTCTTTCTAATTTTCAGCCATCCGCCTTATATATACCAATGCCAGAAATAGAAAAGCACTGCCAACATTCCAGGTGGAAAAAAAACTCAAACAATAGCACTCCTTTATGTTTCTGTGAGGAAAGAAAGGTTGTTCTCAGTTGTCTAATACATAAGATTTTGTGAACCTCAGTATTCCAGACTATATGGTAGCATTCTTGCCCATTTTGAAAAAAAAAAAACCAAAACAAAACAACCAAACCAAACCAAACCAAACCAAAAAAAAACAAGCTAATGCACAGAATACATTGTGGTAAGTTAGTAAAACCAGTATTATACAAAAAGAATGTATGCTTGTTATATGAGACCCATGAAGCCTAGATACTGATGCTACAGCCAGTTTCTCTCATATTAAGTGGTCATGAACTGCTGTGCTTGTGACTCTTCTAACAGAGAAGAGGAGCCAAAAGGTTGAGCAGTGAGCATAATACAGCATTAACAACAGCAAAAACACAGCAAAAGAGAGAAGTACAGCATAAAACTTCTTGCTATCCATTCATCAGCCATCTCAGAATTTACATGATTTGTTATAGAAAGTTGAGGTCATATCTAATTACGATGATGATTTTGAATGAAATGAACATTCTTCACTGGAAGCATCTCTCATGTGTCATCCATTACTATTTCTGTTCTTACATAACTACTAAAAAAACCCACTTCCGTTACTAATGGTTAAAGCGTTCCTTGGTCTTTCACATGAAAGTATATGCATGTGTGAAGCCAGGACTATAACAAGGCTTGAATTACTTGAATGGGTCAAGTACTTGCAGGAAGTGGCATGAATACAAGCTTGGATAGCCAAAACACTGCAGCTATTCTAAATCCTTCTCAATGTTTTTATTTTTTCAACACTGTAGTAGATTTATGATTTCAACACACATACTAGACACATAGAATGCTTACTAACTCATCTCCACTCCACCCCTTTACTCCTAGTGGGACTTTAATCCCAAAACCAAGGTAATTGAGCTCAGAGTTTCAAATGTTACTAATTTTTATGGATTTCACATTTGACAATCCTTGTAATACCTCACAAGTTTGCTCCTTCTTTGGAGTTCCTGTGATTACCCATATTAGAAGCCACCATATTTTTTTTTTTTTTTTTTTTTTGATGTCTTGTCTAAGAGCCTAGGTCAAAATCCCCAGACACAGTCTACTTAAGCCACCTCACTGGAAAATCCAACAGTCTGATCTTTTAGAAAGATGATACAGTATGACTAAAAAAATTTAAAAAAAAAAATAAAAAATAAAAATTTTTATTTTCATTTCCTTCTTGGTACATGAAGAGAGAGAAATTTCTCAGAACAGCAGTCAGAAAAAAAATAAAAATAAATAAATGGGGATGCTACCTTCAGATTTCTAATAAAACATGAAACATCCAGGTGCAATTCCTAAAATAGTCCCATCTTCAGAACCTTGTTGCCTCCAAATAATCTTAAATCTTCCTTTTGGAATAAAATTGTTTTTTCTAAAAAGATGTTTTAAAATTTAGTCAGAAGCTGCTACACAAAGGGTTATATGCATACTCAAATGGTAAGAATTCTGGATTCAAATCCATCCTTCAAACAAATGATACCCAGGTATATACTCTCCCCTCACATCTGAAGGAAGAGCCTAACATGCATGACACTTCTTATGGTGAGGATTCCTTTCCACCACTTACACTGTCGGGTTTGGGGTTTTGTCTGGGATTCTCTTCTTTTCCTATCTTACTTCCCCCTTCCCCTGCATCAAAACAACAGATTTATCTTCCTGATTAATATACTACCTGATGGCAATTGTATTGAACTGAGAGACAGTAAATGATACATGGGAAGCAAACTAGATTGAGTGCGAGATACAAATTGAACCAATACTCTCAACTTCCTGGTCACGTGTCTTAACCAACAGGTTATTAGATAAATGTAAAGGTACCTCATCCACTCCATCCCCATCTTTGTACCTCAACAACAGCAGTCTATATTTTACTTACATTTCTAAGGGGATTTCTTAAAGGGCAAATTATTGATCTATGTAGGTATGGATTGGGGGCTAACATGGTCAGACAAGGCAGTACTTACAGAACGAAAATTCCCAGTACTTGGAAAAACCTTAAGTAATATAATGAGACATCTACTGAAGTACTCAGCATCTGGCTGAGCAAGATTCTATCACAGTTTTTCCACTGTGGAGCTTTTCATCTATCTAAGTCTGAAATTGAAATTCTTGCCCAAAATACTTACTGACCTATTTTAGTAAATTAGCTAAAATGATGTCTTGTTATAGTGGAAGGTCTGCAGTTCAGCTGGGAAGCCTTACTAGCGCAAAATTAGTTGAGTGCTCTTTGTCTACACTTTCTACTTCCATCCTGTAACTCCAGAAATGGCCTAAGCTCCAAGCAGATCTCACAGTAGAGTTTCCCATCTATTCCTACATTTCCTCATAAAATATTTATTTTCATAAATACTGAGTCACTGGCTCTATTAGTCAGAGAATTTTGAGCATTGCTCACTGGAATGAAGCCTTTGCACTCCTGCTATTGGTTTGCACGACATTAGTTGAAAAGCATGGCATAATCCAGAGACAACCATTGTTACACTGCTGACAATTCAAGCCAAGTTAGAAAAACAATTGATGTGACCAATCCCACTTCTAAAAAAAGTTTAAACGCACAAGCAAAAAAACAAATTCTCCCATCTCCTGGGGAAGTGGCTGATACAACACTATTCTCCAGATACTGGATTTGTTGTTAATCACTGCAATATATAAGGGCTGCACCAGCTCAGTCAAATGCAATTTGAAATGTCATTGAAACACTGTTTTCCTATCAGAGAATGGCTCACCTGATGCCAAGGTTCTGAAAACCTATCTGCAATCAGCAAAAGGTTAAGTACCAAGATTCTTCTGTTGTTGCACATAACAAGAGGGAAAAAAGGGTCTTCCAGGCTAACAGCTCCAGTCCTCCTCACTATCCTCTTCCCAATACAACCCCCACTCCAAAGCATGCTGGTCATTTGTCAGTCAAGCATTAAGAAAAAGATGATTTTCAGTAGAGAAAAGCCTTACTTGTTTCTTCAATGTAGAAGATTGAAGCTTTGTTGAAAAACAACCCATTTTTATTACCGCGAGACTGAATACTAAACATATAAAAAATAAAGATAACTTCTAGTAAGAAGTAACTCGAATAAAAATGGAACAGGCATTACCCTTCTAGTGCTTCCCTTTTTTTAGTTATAATACCCTTAGTCTACTACATCAGTGCTTCACACTAGAAAATGTGCTAAAACCTGAAATTACATCTCAATAATAAATGTTTTCTGGTATCAAAGACAGTATTTTTCTAGTCATATTCTAGAGCAAAAGCAATAACAGTGATTCTGTTGTCACTGCTCATGGGATAATTTACATAAAAGAAATGCTAAAAGATGATGTTCTCCTATGCCTGTGAGCGTATTTAGTTGAGTATGCTCTAATTACTGCAGTAATTAAAGGTATTACTTAAAAAACACTGCACAGGAATGTAATATTCACAGCTTTAAATTGGGGGGAAAAGCCCCAAACTTATTCTGATACACATGCACTCAGTGTCGGATTTTCACTAAAACAAGAAATGATTTTCCATGTTTAGCTCAAGCTTCAAAACCTCCTGAGTGCTCTTTGATAAGTTGTATAAAATGTTCACCGGTGCAAAACTAATATCTGAATTTAAGAGTCAATTGATCATTGTTTTTATTGTGAGATTTGAAGTGCCATTAACTCACTTCAAGGCAAACTACAGGTCATCTTTTTCTACATATTTTTATATATAAGAAGAAAATACAGACAGGTTGAAAACAGAGTGCATTTCTGAACTGCTGCTTATTTTGGTTTTTACCTTTAATAATCAATTAGTTATACGAAAGACAAAAAAGGACATCTAGGTGCAAGTGAGAACATCCTACTTAACCACTCTTCCAATGTATGTATGATTCCAAGAGTTAGAAACAAGTCATCTAATTAGGTAGTCACCGACACACCAGTTTAGTTTAAGGCACTTTAATTTAAAGATGCTCTTGGCAGCCTCTTAAATTTAGAAACCTTCAACAAGTTCCACACGTAAAGCACATCATACTTGCAGAGGCTCTGCAAGTGCCTGCCCAGCAAGATATCAACAAGAACCACTCAATATATTTCAGACTACCTGAGAAACAGCACAGTGATTTCAAAATCTGAAGAATGACAGAACATACTTCTATTATTTTTACCTTAGACAATAGGTATTATCAAGAATTTGTAGTTCTTTTCCCTTTCTTTCCAAAATCCTTGTCCTCACAGTCAGGTGTCTAGAGTAACATCATCATCATGTAACGGTGACTAAGTATCCCCTGCTCCCTTCAACCATTCCTCTATACATCCTTCTGTAAAACTGAAGGAAAAAAGGAAGCAGGTAAACTGTAGATGTTCAGTTTATCCTCAGCTTCTCTCTCAGAGGAAGACTACGTTTCTCTAGTGGTATTAACTACACAGCACAAGTGGTGCACAGCAACAGTCCTACTATGAACATGTGTCACTGTGGAAGATGTGAAGCAGAATGGACTAAGGGTGTTGTTACGTACACTCATGGCTGGCCCTCACAGCTGCAACATGACTTGACAGCCATGTTCACAGGCAGAGGGTTGATCTGAAATAAACTTTATGCCACACCCAAAGAGTGGCTGTCAAT
>NW_008632280.1:0-938 GCF_000691845.1 Merops nubicus
GGTCGGGTTCCGCCGGTCGGGTTCCGCGGCACAGCCACGGAGAACGGGCTTCGTCCGCCCTCAGGCAGAGTCCCGCGGGCTCCGCCGGAGGGGCAGTCCCCGGGAGCCAGACCTTGTTTTGCAGAGCTGTATTTCTGTTCCTCAGGCTGGAGTGGTTTTCCGGTACATATCCCTCTTCCTTTCAGCGCGATTTCTATTATTTAATAGCAGAATGTGCAGATATCTGTGATATTTTCGGTTTTGCACAGCCGTGTCTGTGTGTTCGGACAGCTTATGGACACAGTGTGTCTCCCAAGCACTAAGAAGCTCGTTCTACTTTGTTATTAAAATGTATTTCAATCTACAAGCCATCAGTGCCTGTTTATAGTCGTTCCGGGAAGATTTCAAGACAGATCCAAACTCATTAATCCCAGTTACTCTTAGGACGCTGTTTGAACTACCACCTCCTGCCTGGAGATGGTTCCCTAAGTCCAGCCTGAGCCCACTGAAGGCCTGAGGGGCAGCTCCTGGCACTCCCAGCGGCGCTCGACGTCCTCTGTGGCCAGGGGCTCCTTGCAGGATACGAGCCTCCCCGGCTGTAAGCTGACGCTGTGGGCTTCAGATCTGCCTTGTGGCAACGGCTCTGTGTACAAAGCTGTGTGCACCAGTCTCTGAAGTAAACAAACATCGCTTCTGGCTTTCTTCTCAAATCGTCCCAATAGCAGAGGGCAAAGTGGAGGAACCGCATAGGCTCTACAGAACAACAGCAAAATTGAAAAGAAAAAGCCGTAACCAACTCAGGCAAACAAGTAACAAAGAGATAATTTTAAAGAAAATAAGCAGAAAGTGTCTCGTTTTCACTGGTCTCTAATTGCGGCAGCAGTGCTGCACAGTGCCTCCGCGGTGCGCCTTAGCCCAACGCCCAGGAGACGCTGCTGCCCTGTTTCTGAGCGAACCAA
>NW_008632281.1:0-919 GCF_000691845.1 Merops nubicus
GGAACAGTGCTCTTCAATGTGCTTTTTTTCGTTGTTTTTATTGTTATCTATATATATAACACCGGAGAGAAGTGGGTTATTTTCCCCGGCTGTGCCTGGGGACGGTGCGTGCGTGCTCAGGACCCCTCACACTTGGCGGTGTGTGGCAGTCGTTAATTGTATGGCAGTGCTCCCCTCCCCCCAGCGCAGCGTGACAAGGGTTTGCATGATCCGCCTCGTTTTTAATGTGCACTCAAATAATCCTCCTAATTTCGGCACTCTTCCCCCCCTTTTTTTCCCCCTTTTTTTTTTTTTTTTGTTTTACCGAGTTTAGTTAGATTTTTTTTTTTTGTCTCGCTTCTTTAAGAGATGCCAGAATAAAATCCAAACAAATCAACCGGAAAAAATTCTGTTCTTTACCCTAGCGTTCCTGCAAAGGAGGAAAAAAATGCATGGAAAAAAATATATTGCCACTAATGCTGACTTTGTCCCTAGAAGCAGAACATGGCTATGCATCAGTGTTACCCTTCGATAGTGACTATTCCAGAAAGAAAACAAAGGCAGGCACCATGGCCAGAAAATCCCAGAATAACAGGTAATAGACGCACCGCTTTTTCAGAATGAATCGGCAGCTTTTCCAATGTGTCTAGCTTATGTGCAGTCGCCTACATTTATTAAAAATAATAACTAATCCGGTTTCTTAGTTTTCCCCATCCCGGTAGTCGCCATTTTTTCCCTGGATGGGCTTGGCTCTGTTTTGATCTCTCATATAAACACTGCCACGCGTACACCATCTCCTCAGTACTCACTGCACTCCCCAACCATCCGCCCTCATCGCTCCCTCTGCTCCGCGCTCACCGGCAGCGGCTCGGACCGCAGATCCTAACAGCACCATCGCCACCCGGACTCCTCTCTGCATGGCACTAATTCCCCCCTCCCC
>NW_008632282.1:0-6966 GCF_000691845.1 Merops nubicus
GGAAAGCGGCGCCGCAGCGGGACACGATTCAGGACCCGCTGCTGGGTGTAGCCTTCGAACCCCCTTCCCCACAGCAGCCCCAGCGCTGTGCTGGCTGCCCTAGGGACAAGGATGTCTGAGCAAGGCGCTGAGCCACCTAATGGCCAACAGAGCCCTGGACGCCATGCAGAGACAAGCAGGAGGTACTCTGGCCTCCAGGCCCTTCACCCCCCCTGTGAAGGTGCATTACATGGACTGGAAAATACTGAGGAAAGCAAGAGGTAAGAGAGGCAGGGCAGAAAGGAGTGAAGCAGGCAGTCAAGGGGAAGCTGACCGAATTCAGCCCAACTTGCTGGTAGGGAACGTTAGTGCTGAGTCCAAAAATAGCCCTTCCTAGCCATAAAAAGATTACAGTTTAGCCTCAGTGAGGGACAGATGCAATACTGTGTGAAGAGCTTCCCTGAAACTGGAGTCCGGGGCTGGGTGTGGCTGTAGCATCCATCCGATCCCTTGGAATTAAACCCCGGGCACTGGCTCAGATCACAGGGCTGTGTTTGCTCTGCAGGCACATGGTCCTGCGTGGAGTTTAACCTGCCTGTGGTGTTTCCAGGTCATTTGTCTGCCACTCTTACAGTATTTGCAGTAACTGTTTGTTTGTAGTCCCTGGGATCTGTGCTGTGAAGAAGCAGGCAAGGGGTGAAGTGGGGATTAAATGCTGGCTTGTCAGTGGGAGCAAGCGGGGCATTGAGCAGACTCCCAAAAAAAGGCCCTGGTTTCTTCTACCAAAAGGCAGATGAAAAATTTAACGCTTTAATGTCTTCACATCCGTGTAGTAAATGGGTACAGTTCAGCCCTGGTATGAGTAGGGCTGGTTTAGGCGCAGCCCCCAGAGCAGAGCCAGCTGCTCCGTCAGCTGCTGGGTGACTCCCCTGGAAAATGACGGCGAGCCCAGCTGCGGTCTCGGCTCCGGAAGCCGTGTCCATGCCAGCAAACCCAAGACTAGCACGGCTCCAGATTTTTTAGTCCTCACAAGACACTATGGAAAAAGAAGTCCAGGCCAAATGGCAGGTTGTGCAGAGCCAGGTTGTTTCAGGGGGGCACGGGCACAGAAGTGGTTCTGGGGACGTGCCTGGTGTCTGTGGCAGCTTGCGAGGGGCTCCTTCCCCTCCTCATGGGCAGTATCCTTTCCCCAGAGTGGAGGGGGCACAGCCTCCCTCCAGACAGCACAGAGAAGCTTTTGAGGGATGTGCAAGGAGCAGCAGGTCGCAGCCCCCTGCCAATGGCCTTTGTCACTGTGCCACACATGCCCCACCCTGTCCCTGTGGGCTGGCACACTGTGACGAGGGCACAGAGACCGTTCCTGTGGCCGTTGGCAGTAAGGAGGGAAGGGAGGCAAGAAATCACCCTCTGGGGACATTTGAATCATCTCTGTGAAGTGCTCTGGAAATGCACATGAGCATGAACAACCGAGGTGGGGAGCTGGTGGGTGATGCACCCCCACTTTGCACCCCCCGCCCCTGCTAGATGGCTGTCCACAGTGACACGGTTCCAGGTGGAACTACATGGGCAAGAGGGATGGTTCCCCTCTTGCCTCTGGCAGATGCTGTAAGATTTTTCCACTGACTAAAACCCCACCAAAGTGCTTTGCACTTGCCTGGAAATGCTGAAATGCTCTTTGAAAACCCGGGTTTTTCTATGAAAAATTGAGGCGGCTGCTCCCATCACCTCCTTGGTCCAACAGCTTCCTGGAGGCAGAGGCTGGAGTGTCTCTGCCAGCGGGGAAGGATCTGCCTGCAAAGCTTTTGAGAGCTGCCCACCTTGAAAATCCTGAAGGAACTGCCCAAATTTGAAAGCTTTGCTGGTAAACCCGCCCCACTCCAGCTCTCTGCATGGAGAGCTGAGGGCAGGAACCGTCTCAGCCCAGGGAAATAACTAAATCACAGACGCCATCTCCTGGCCACCGAGCTGGGGCCCAGCCCTGCCCCGGGCTGGACCAGCACCTGCACACTGGGCTTCCTGCCCCTACTTTAAACCAAGATCCCATCCTTTCCCCACGCCATGGGGGTTTAGTCCCTTGGCAGAGCGCTGCTGCAGCTCAGCACATCTACCTTGGGAAGCTACATCCAGGGACACCGGGAAAATTGGGGATGTTCAGTCTGGAGAAGTGAAGGTTCCAGACAGACCCTATTGCAGCCTCAGTACTTAACAGTGGCCTGTAAGAAAGATGAGGACAATCTTTTTAGTTGTGACAGGACACGGGGTGATGGTTTTAAACTAAAAGAGGGAGATTTAGACTAGAGATAAGGAAGATATTTTTTACACCGAGGGTGGTGAGCCCCTGGCCCAGGCTGCCCGGAGAGGTGGTCGCTGCCCCATCCCTGGAACCATTCCAGGTCAGGTTGGATGAGGCTCTGAGCAACCTGCTCTCATTGCAGATGTCCCTGCTCCCTGCAGGGTGGGGTTGGTCTAGGTGAGCTTTAAAGGTCCCTTCTGACCCAAGCCAGTCTGTGATTCTATGATTCTGTGAAAATGCAGCATCCCTAGGGGCTGCTGGCTCCTGGCTCCTGCTCCTTAGTTTGTGGAGTCGATCCTGCAAACCAGGTGGTCTCCAGCTGCTGGTGCAAGGGCAGGATTCCTGAGCATATCAGCTCTGGACTGGTCTCCCTGATGTGCAGGTGGGCTCAGGCTCATGTGGACCACCCTTAGGGAAGCCTCCCAAGTCCTTGTGACACCTCTCCAGCAGCTACAGAAGGTCAGCAGCCTCTGGGCTGTGAGGAGGACTAGTCTGGGAATGATGGATGCTCATCATGTCCTAGGGAAAAGGTGCTTTGCTTGCTGACATCAGCCAGGCTGCTGCATCCAGGCATCTTGTCCGAGGAAGGGTATGCCTGGAAATGAAGGAGGGAAGACGAGGAAAAATGACAGCTGGGATCTCTCCCTGGGGCAATGGGTGCAGCTTTTCTTGGGGCTCCTTTAACGAGGGCTTAGATGGGTGCCGACCCCTGGGAGGAGGTGGGTGTTTGCAAGGATTTGCTGGGTTTGGAGAAGCAGGTTCTCCTGGGAGTCTGGGTGGGCCAAGTCCACGTCCCACCAGTGAGCTGGTGCCATCATTCTCTGCGCTGGCATCAGCACCAGGAGAGGAGTCCCTGGGGCTACCAAAACATGCTGGGTTTTTGGAGGTTTTAGGTTACTGCACCCTGCTCAGTCTCAGGAACAAAGAGAACTTAACTTCTTTTATCCTGGCTATTGCATCTTTGCCAGCATCTTCTTTCTACTGCTGTAACCTCAGGGATTAGAGTGAGAGGTGTGATTCCTGCCCAGGCTGGTGATCTGCCAGCAGATTCCCTGGTTGGAAGATCAATACTAGGCAGGATTTGTACAGGAGGCTAAGTAGACTTCTTAGTGGGTCATTAACCCCAAGACACAAAAGCAAGTGACTGGCAAGAAGCTGAATTTTTTTATTAAACACGAGTATTTCTAATGGGGACCTCCTTCAGCCACTGACATCAGCAGGGCTGGAGGCAATTTTTACAGTGAGCAGAACTGCAGGTAAGAGAAAAATGAATCTCTAATTTCTGTGCCAAAAGGCAAACTCAGTGCCCAACTGAGCAAAGAAGAGGAGGAACCAAGAGCACCAGGTTTGCAGAGCAGAGGCAGTGGCACTTGCTGGCTGTGTGCCCGGGAGCCACGTTCTGTGAGCTGCTGAGCTCCCGGGCTCTGTGTGCTGGACAAAGGCTGGCAAGTTACACTGCCAGCTGAAAGGAGACCCCAACTACTCCAGGATTCATCAGGCTGAAGTAAGAGCTGGCTCACAGTGGAGCTCACGGGTGACGAGTGGGTGCTTGAAATGCTGGGGTTTGAACCCTGAGCCCCGAATTCAGGTTGACACATGGGTGATTCCCACAGCCCTTCATAAAGAGGAGGTGGGTTTGCCTTATAGCTTCCCCCCAGGGTGCGGCCGGCCCTGCAGGGAGAGCCAGAAGGGAAATGAGCCCCAGGGGTCCTGCACTGAGTTGACAAAGGTCAGCTGTCTCCTTAGGGATAAAAGCTGGGACCACTTGAAGGAAGGAAGGAGTGTCTGTCTGTGAAGTGGACACACTTCACAGAGTTTCCTGGTTGGGGAAGGACCTCCTGACTATCCCTGGAACTGGGTCCTGATCAGCTTGGACCTTTTTAAACGTTGTCTAGGAGGGTGAGGTGGCCATGTGTCTACCTTTATCTTATATGTTTAACCTGTTGACCTGACTGTTTCCCATTCCATCTATGGGAAACCTTGGTTCTTGTGCAGTATTGTTGTTGGGATCGTTGGGGGTGATGTTGATTGTGTGTGAACTAATTGACTTATTTGTACCCCCGGCGACTGCTCATGGAATGACTTTTCTATATTCAACACAGTCAAGGTACTGGTTTGTCTTTCTGCTGGCTGTGTCATTCATGCTAGGCCTAGTAACTGGCAAGACACTGCTCCGAGCCTTTCTTTGTGCTCTGTGCTTGGCACAGACACAAGCCTGGAGTGAAGGGATCCAAATGCCTCACAGAAGGGTTGATTTTCACATGGTGAAGAGCTTATCTCAAAGCAGTTCAGCCTGACACTTCTGTGACATCCAGCAGCCCGTGGGGGGCAGTACTGATCCAAAGCCCTTCCAAAACACTGTTTCCAAGCTTTCCAGCAGGTCTCCATCGGGGCTCTGATCATCTCCCATTACAAATTCAGGTTGGCTCAGCATCCCAACCCCCCCAGTGCAAGGAGCCAAATTTGGCCTCTGTTCACAACTCGTGTGGCATTTTGAGGAGGAAGGAGGGCTTGTTCTGTAATGTTTTTTTCTGTAGGAAAAGCCTGCTGTGAGTGACCTTGCAGCTCCTACAAGAGAAGGGCAGAAACTCAAAAGGAGAGGCAAATGCCTTGTTTGCCCTGCTTTGTGGTGGGAAGGCAGAACGAGGGCCAGTAAAGCAGCTGGCATGGATCTTTCCTGCTTACTTGCCCTCACCCAGCACGGCGAATGACCCAGCAGGGTGGGTGACCCAGCAGGGTGGGTCGTGCCAGCCCACGTGATGGGGCTGGTATCTGAGGTTTCAGTGGCTGCTGTTGGCAGAACCGGAGCAGAGTTACAGGGACTATTTTTCATGCTGTAGCTTAACCCCACGGAGTAACCTAACCCGGAGGGAGCCATGACTCGAGGCTTGCCGAGCACCCTTGGCCTCACGCTGGGTTTCCTCCGCAGCGTTTTGCAGGTGCGTGGAGATGCAATGGAGGTAGAGTCCAGCACGTACACTGACTTCATTGCCTGCGACCGGGCTGGCCGGAGGAACGCCGTCCACGACATCCAGCGGGAGGCGACCACCATCAGCATGCGCAAGCTGACCGAGGGCCTCGGTGACCTCGCCGTGGAGGGGGCAGGTGAGCTGCTGCCGACACAGCCCAGCTCCTGGCAGCCGGGCTGGAAGGGCACGGCGTGAAATGGCAGCACGGCTGGGCAGTGCTGTCTCTGGGAGCACCACAGAGATGCTCAGGAGGAGCATCCCGTTCCTCGCTGCAGTCAGTGGCTGCTGAGTGAATGGGAAATGCCCCAGGCTGAGGGGCACTTGCACAGAATGGGATGGTCCCGGGACTAAAATCAGCTACAGCAACCACCGATGGCTTGTTTCCTCAGCAGAGTGTAACCCTGCTTTCTTCCCAATCCTCCCTTCTGCAGAAAGCCAAAGAGATGCCACTTCTTCTGAGAGCGACCCTGGAGCAAGACCAAAGGGGCAAGAAAACAGCCCCTCCCCATGACAGTGGACAGAGAGTGGGATGGGAAGGAGGAGGGCCTTGCTGTGAGCATCAAACAAGAATTTGCTGTTGAATCTGTGGACAAAAGTCAACCTGAAACAGCAAGTTGTCTGTCAAACGCCTCTGCTGCAACAGTTTTTGTTTAGAGAGCTGCAAGATGCTGTGCAAGGACTGGCACCTCCAAAAGACTTCTACTCCCATCCCTAACGATTTAGAGCAACACTGCCATGGTTGTAGTGATATGAGCCATTCTCAAGATGCCTTAGCTGCAATTTTCCCCCTGGGGAAAAAATTATTTCAGTAATAATAGATGCATCAGACTTTCCTATCCAAGGTACCTTCCTCCTTTGCAAATTTAGACTATTATTTATTCTGTTTTCATAGGTTAGAAATTTAGATTATTGTTTTTTCTAAGCCTCACCCTCATCTTAGACCTGACCTGGTCTGTGGACCGCCCATGCGGCCCCTCATCAGGGTGGGCAGCGGGGAAGGGACCTGGCCAGTCCTGCTGCCTTCACATCAAGCACCGCTCACCTGTGCTGCTGCCACTTAGCATCAGGAGAGGACCAAAGCACAGCTCTGTGTGCGTGAGCTCCACCTAAAGCCCCAGCAGCACCCGCCACAGGCATCTTTTTGTTTGGGTTTTTGCATTTTAAGATATTGTTAAGGCGAGGGGAGAAATATTTTGCTGGTTTGACTGTTGAAATTCAGGTTTAACTTTGCAAGCTGTTAGCTGAGATGATCTCTGGTAGGATCTCACATCATTCTGTCTTTTAGGAGACATGTTTTGTGTTAAAGATGGTTTGATAAAACTATATAAGCTGTTGAAATAAATGACACAGCCTTCAGCTACTGAAAGGTTTTTTTTTTTCTGCCTGGATGTTTCTTCCCCTGTTTTGCCTTGTAGCTGGTTGAGCGCCAGGGGATTACACCAGCTACCCCTAATAGGGAGATACAGAGCTGTGCTGCAAGACAGTCCAGTCCATTTGGGTCTGTGAAACCTCACCCAGGTGGGCTTGCACACAGAAAATGCCAGAAGTCTGCACCTGCTTTCCCAGCTTTGCGGCCAGGCACCGCTTTTCCCAGGGGTGTTTCATCCACCCAGCACTGCTCCCCTGCACGTCACTGCCCCAGGCACCAGGCTGGCTTGGGACCTGGCAGTGTGACCCAGCCATCAGCAGAAGAGGTGCCCGCGGGAAGAGGCATCTTCCCTGCAG